>NW_020867067.1:0-148880 GCF_003369695.1 Bos indicus x Bos taurus | reverse complement strand
GTTCCCCATCCCGAACCCTCCTCCCTCCTCCCTCCCCATACCATCCTCGTTCCTGTGTATAAAATTCTTGATTTGACCTCCTCTCTCCCATCTGTTGTCCTGGTGTAGACCACACTCTGGCTGACAGCAGGAGTGAGAGAAGGCATCTTTTCCAAGAGCAGGTTACGAAGGGCGTTGAGGTGACTGAACACTTGTTAGCAGAGACCTCATGGTCTCTACTGAGCCTGAGGTGGAGAAGCCCAGTCTCACCTCTCTCTCCTTGGACCACTGCTGACCCTAGAAAGATCACTTAAGCTCACTCTGCACAGCTGCCTCATTGGTGAAACAAGACAGTGACCTACCTCATAGGAACTAAGAGATGGCTACAAACTGCAGGTTGAAAACAGGCTGAGCTAAGCATTGGGTGTGATTACAATGCTGCTCAGAGATGTGGCCCTTAGTCTACAGAAAGTAGCAATATCACATGATTTATGGGATGAAAGCAAAACATCTGGAAAGCTCTTTTGTTAATCATTTGATCTTATCTTTACAGAAGCCCAGAGTAGAAGTTAAGACACAATTAATTCACTTAATATGATAAAAGATTACTAAAACTTTCTAACCTGGGACTTTAAGAAGTCATTTAGGTTCTCCTACCTCAGTTTCTCCATCTAAAGGATAATATTGCCAGCTCAGCATGGTTGTGAAGATTAAAAAAGATGATGTCAAAAAAGTTCAAATTCAAGGCAAGCAGAACAAAGGATCCAATATTGGGTTTCTTGAGTCATTTTCGGTTCTTCTCTTGGGTTTGACTCATTATAGTTCCTCCAGTATAGGTTGAAATTTAGTATTTATACTCCAGCTTGTAAACAAAGCTACTATCATGGAATTAGATATCACTAAAAGCAGTAGAGCAATAAAAGCTTTCCTGCATGGATAAAGGAATCAATATATTGAATATACTGAATCAATGGTTCAATATATAGAGAATTATGGCTCAAGACTCTGCCCATTCGTTCTTACTGAGCTACATGGCCCTAGTTCAATCTCAATAACCCTCAAACTCCTCTCCTTTTAATTAATTGGCTAAATAATTATTTCGCTGAAGTATATAGCTTATTTACAGTGTTTTAGTTTCTAGCGTACAGCAAAGTGATTCACTTATACACACACATTCTTTTTCAGATTCTTTTCTATTGTAGGTTATTACAACATATTGAATATAGTTCCTGATGTTATACAGTAGGTCATTGTCTATTTTATATGTGAATGTATGTATCTGATAATCTTAAGCTTCTAATTATCCCTCCCTCTCCTTTCCCTTTTATTAATTTAAGTTTGTTTCTTAAGTTGTTTTCTATTTCTGTGAGTTTTATAAATAAGTTCATTTGTTTTTTTTAATTAATTACACATAAAGTGCTATATGATTTTTGTCTTTCTCTGCTTCACACAGTATGATAATCTCTAGATCCATCCATGTTACTGCAAATGGCATTATTTCATTCTCTTTCATGGCTGAATAATATTCCATTGTATGTGTATATACAGTATATGCATGTAGACACATGTATGTATCACAAACCTAGATGAATAAATAAAGAAGATGTATGTATATGTATATACACATACTGTATCTTCTTTACCCATTCATCTGCCAGCAGGCATTTAGGTTGCTTTCACATCTTATCTGTTCTTAGTACTGCTGCTATGAACACAAGGATGCATGTATCTTTTTGAATTATAGTTTTGTCTGGGGATATTCCAGGAGTGGGATTGCTGGATAATATGGCAACTCTATTTTTAGTTTTTTGAGGAATTTCCAGACTGTTCTGCAATCTGGAATTTCCATACTGTTCTGCAATTCCATACTGTGACTGCACCAATTTGTAATCACATCAACAATATAAGGAGGTACCTTTTTTCCATACCCTCTTCATCATTTATTATTTGTAGACTTCTAAATGATGTCCATTCTGACCAGTGTGAGGTGATACCTCATTATAGTTTTGAATTCGATTTCCTTAATCATTAATGACGTTGAGCATCTTTTCATGTGGCTATTGGCCATCTGTACGTTTTCTTTGAAGAAATATGTTTAGTTCTTATGCCCATTTTTCTATTGAGTTGTATGCTTTTTTTGTTTATGAGTTGTAAGAACTTTTCATATATTTTGGAAATTAAGCTGTTGTCAGTCTCATAGTTTACAACTATTTCTCCCACTCCATAGGTTGTCTTTTCACTCTGTTTATGGTTTCCTTTACTCTACAAAAGCTTTTAAGTTGCTTAGGTCCCATTTTTTTACTTTTGCTTTTGCTTCCATTACTCTAGGTTAAATTTCTCATCTTTAAAGCAAGTCTAACTTTGTGTACAGTCTTCCCAGGTAGTGCTAATGTTAAAGAATCTGCCTGCCAATGCAGGAGCCTCAGGAGATGTGGGTTCAATCCTTGAGTCTGGAAAATTCCCCTGTAGAAGGAAATGGCAATCCACTCCAGTAGTCTTGCCTGGAAAATCCCATAGACAGAGGAGCCTGGCAGATTATAGTCCATGGCATCACAAAGAATTGGACACAACTGAAGCAACTTAATACGCATGCAACTTTGTGTACATACTGGCAGGTATATTATCAAAGTTAAAGAGTACTAGAGAGTTAAGATTTCTGCTTTTTGATTAATTGAATAGTGAATTTTCCCTCCCCTTATCCTCTCAGAAATCACCAAAAACAGCAAGGATATTGGTAGATAAAAAATAAGGGTAATCCTTGAAGAAATCAGGAGTCATTTGAAACTTCAAAAGACAAAAGGATCTCAACAGGCTGCCTTAGACAACAGGATACAATCAGCTGTGGCAAGACAAACAGAGGCTACCTAAGGGAAACAGATCTCAGCTATCATGAGTGAGCAGTTCTCCAACTAACTGGTGAATTCTAAGGTATTTCAATGAGGTATCATAAAAAACCACTATGTTTGTGAAGCATATACACTGTCAAGGACCTTGGAGAAGAGAAATTCTGAAATGCAAGCATCATTGTAACCACCCATCTCTGCAGGCTAGGGAATATTCATTCTCAGTTTTCCCTAGCTTGCTTATCCTGTCTCTCTCTCTCTCTTTGTTATAAGAATCTGTACTAAAGTAGATAGAATCTCCCTGTACTTGAAAGTGATGCCCCTGTAGCAAGTGAGCCCTGCAAATATTAATACATGACCTAGAAAAAATCACTTAATCCAAAGGAAAGCAAAAGGAATAACAATAATAATAAAGTAGTGTAAGATCTATAAAATACACAGATAATGTGCTCCCTGGACCAGCTCTCTGACCTTCAGTGAACCCTTGACCCAGTCACCTCATCCATTATGTGGAATTAAAAAATAAAAGACTATCATGAGAATAAAGTGAAATCATACATGTAAGAACTATGTAAAATTATTAAAGAACTACACAAATAGTCGGACATGACTGACTGAACAACAACAACACACGAATGTAGTTTGTGTATATTTCCTGGAGAAGGAAATGGCAACCCACTCCAGTATTCTTGCCTGGAGAACCCCATGAACAGTATGAAAAGGCAAAAAGTATGACACCAGAAGATAAGCCCCTCAGGTTGGAAGCTGTCCAATAAGCTACTGGGGAGTAGGGGAAGACAATTGCTAATAGCTCCAGAATGAATGAAGTGCTGGGCCAAAGTGGAAACGATGCTCAGTAGTGGATGCATCTGCCGGGGAAAGTGAAGTTTGATGCTATAAAGAACAATATTGCATAGGAACCTGGCATGTTAGGCCCATAAATCAAGGTAAATTCAAAGTGGTCAAACAGGAGATGGCAAGAGTGAATATCAACATTTTAGAAGTCAGTGAACTAAACTGGAAAGGAACAGGTGAATCTAACTCAGATGACCATTATATCTACAACTGTGGACAAGAATCCCTTAAAAGAAATGTAGTAGCCCTCGTGGTCAACAAAAGAGTCCAAAAGGTAGTACGTGGGTGCAATCTCAAAAATAGCAATGATCTTGATTCATTTCCAAAGCAAATCATTCAACATGTAATCCAAGTCTATGACCCAACAACTGATGCCAAAGAAGCTGAAGCTGACTGGTTCTATGAAGACCTACAAGACCTAGAACTAACATTTTAAAAAAAAAGATATCCTTTTCATCATAGGTGACTGGAATGCAAAGATAGGAACTCAAGAGATACCTCAAGTAATAGGCAAGTTTGGCCTTGGAGTACAAAATGAAGCAAGACAAAGGCTAACAAAGTTTTGCCAAGAGAACATATTGGTCATAGCAAACACCCTTTTCCAATAGCCCAGCAGCTGACTGTGCACATGGACATCACCAGCTGGTCAAAATTGAAATCAGATGATTATATTCTTTGCAGCCAAAGATGGAGAAACTCTACACGGTCAGCAAAACAAGAACTGGAGCTGACTGTGATTCAGGTCATCAGCTGCTTATTGCAAAATTCAAACTTAAATAGAAGGAAGTAGAGAAATCACTAAGCTATTCAGATCAGATCAGATCAGTCGCTCAGTCATGTCCGACTCTGTGACCCCATGAATCACAGCACGCCAGGCCTCCCTGTCCATCACCAACTCTTGGAGTTCACTCAGACTCATGTCCATCGAGTCAGTGGTGCCATCCATCCTCTGTCATCCCCTTCTCCTCCTGCCCCCAATACCTCCCAGCATCAGAGTCTTTCCAATGAGTCAACTCTTCGCATGAGGTGGCCAAAGTACTGGAGTTTCAGCTTTAGCATCATTCCTTCCAAAGAAACCCCAGGGCTGATCTCCTTCAGAATGGACTGGTTGGGTCTCCTTGCAGTTCAAGGGACTCTTAAGAGTCTTCTCCAACACCACAGTTCAAAAGCATCAATTCTTCGGCGCTCATCCTTCTTCACAGTCCAAATCTCACATCCATGCATGACCACAGGAAAAACCTTAGCCTTGACTAGATGAACCTTGTTGGCAAAGTAATGTCCTCTGCTTTTGAATATGCTATCTAGGTTGGTCTTAACTTTCCTTCAAAGGAGTAAGCTTCTTTTAATTTCATGGCTGCAGTCACCATCTGTAGTGATTTTGGAGCCCAGAAAAATAAAGTCTGACACTGTTTCAACTGTTCCCCATCTATTTCCCATGAAGTGGTGGGACCAGAGGCCATGATCTTCGCTTTCTGAATGTTGAGCTTTAAGCCAACTTTTTCACTCTCCACTTCACTTTCATCAAGAGGCTTTGAGTTCCTCTTCACTTTCTGCCATAAGGGTGGTGTCATCTGCATATCTGAGGTTATTGATATTTCTCCCGCCAATCTTGATTCCAGCTTGTGTTTCTTCCAGTCCAGCGTTTCTCATGATGTACTCTGCATAGAAGTTAAATAAAGAGGGTGACAATATACAGCCTTGATGAACTCCTTTTCCTATTTGGAACCAGTCTGTTGTTCCATGTCCAGTTCTAACTGTTGCTTCTGACCTGCATATAAATTTCTCAAGAGGCAGATCGGGTGTTCTGGTATTTCCATCTCTTTCAGAATTTTCCATGGTTTATTGTGATCCACACAGTCAAAGGCTTTGGCATAGTCAATAAAGCAGAAATAGATGTTTTCCTGGAACTCTCTTGGTTTTTCCATGATCCAGCAGATGTTGGCAATTTGATCTCTGGTTCCTCTGCCTTTTCTAAAATCAACTTGAACATCAAGAAGTTCACGGTTCACATATTGCTGAAGCCTGGCTTGGAGAATTTTGAGCATTACTTTACTAGCATGTGAGATGAGTGCAATTGTGTGGTAGTTTGAGCATTCTTTGGCATTGCCTTTCTTTGGGGTTGGAATGAAAACTGACCTTTTCCAGTCCTGTGGCCACTGCTGACTTTTCCAAATTTGCTGGTATATTGATTGCAGCACTTTCACAGCATCATCTTTCAGGATTTGGGGTAGCTCAACTGGAATTCCATCACCTCCACTAGCTTTATTCGTAGTGATGCTTTCTAAGGCCCACTTGCCTTCACATTCCAGGATGTCTGGCTCTAGGTCAGTGATCACACCATCGTGATTATCTGGGTCATGAAGATCTTTTATGCAGTTCTTCTGTGTATTCTTGACACCTCTTCTTAATATCTTCTGCTTCTGTTAGGTCCATACCATTTCTGTCCTTTATCGAGCCCATCTTTGCATGAAATATTCCCTTGGTATCTCTAATTTTCTTGAAGAGACCCTAGTCTTGCCCATTCTGTTGTTTTCCTCTATTTCTTTGCATTGATTGCTGAAGAAGGCTTTCTTATCTCTTCTTGCTATTCTTTGGAACTCTGCATTCAGATGCGTATATCTTTCCTTTTCTCCTTTGCTTTTCACTTCTCTTCTTTTCACAGCTATTTGTAAGGCCTCCCCAGAAAGCCATTTTGCTTTTTTGCATTTCTTCTCAGCTATTACCTAAATCAAATCTCTTATAATTATACGGTGGAGGTGATGAATAGATTCAAAGGATAAGATCTGGTAGACAGAGCATCTGAAGAACTTTGAACAGAGGTCTGTAACAGTGTATGGGAGGGAGTGACCAAAACCATTCCAAAGAATAAGAAATGCAAGAAGGCAACGTGGTTGTCTGAGGAGGCTTCACAGATAGCCAAGGAAAGAAGAAAAGCACAAGGCAAAGGAGAAAGGGAAAGATATACACAACTGAATGCAGAGTTTCCACAGGATAACAAGGAGAGAAAAGAACATCTTCTTAAATGAACAATGCAAAGAAAGGGAGGAAAAGAATAGAATGGGAAAGACTAGAGATCTCTTTCAAGAAAATTGGAGCTATCAAGCAAACATTTCATGCAAGGATGGGCATGATAAAGGACAGAAAACTCAAGGACTTAACAGAAGCAGAAGAGATTAAGAAGTGGCAAGAATACACAGAACTATACAAGAAAGGTCTTAACATTACAGATAATCACAATGGTTTGGTCACTCACCTAGAACTGGATATCCTGGAGTGTGAAGTCGGTGGGTTTTAGGAAGCATTACTATGATCAAAACCAGTGAAGGTGATGGGATTCCAGCTGAGCTATTTAAAATCTTAAAAGATACTTGTGCCCAAGTAATGCCCTCAATAGGGCAAATTTGGAAACCAGCAGCTGCCACAAGACTGGGAAAGGTCAATTTTCATTCTAATCCCAAAGAAGATCAATGCCAAAGAATGTTCAAATTCCTGCACAGTTGCACTCATTTCCCATGCTAGCAAGGTTATGTTCAAAATCCTTTAAGCTAGGCTTCTGTAGTACATAAACAAAGAACTTACAGACATACAAGATGGGTTTAGAAAAGGTAGAGGAACCAGAGATCAAATTGCCAACATTTGTTGGATCATGGAGAAAGCAAGGGAGTTCCAGTAAAACATCTACTTCTGCTTCATTGACTACACTAAAGCCTTTGACTGTGTGGATCACAACAAACTGTAGAAAATTCTTTAAGAGATGGAAGTACCAGTCCACTTAACCTGCCTCCTGAGAAACCTGTATGCAGGTCCAGAAGAAACAGTTAGAACCAGACATGGAAAAATGGACTGGGTCAAAACTGGGAAAGGAGTACATCAAGGCTGTATATTGTCACTCTGTTTATTTAACTTAAATGCAGGGTAGATCATGTGAAATGCCAGGTTGGGTGAGTCACAAGTTGGAATCACGAATGCTGGGAGAAATAACAACAACCTCAGATAGGCAGATGATACTATTCTAATGGCAGTAAGTGGAGACAAGCTAAAAGAGCCTCTTGATGAGGGTGAAAAAGGAGAGTGAAAAGCTGGCTTGCCACTCAACATTAAAAACAGTAAGATAATCACATCCTATCCCATCACTTCATTGCAAATAGACAGGGTAACAGTGGAAGCAGTGACAGATTTTCTTGGGTTCCAAAATCACTGTGGACAATGACTACAGTCAAGAAATTAAAAGACTCTTGCTCCTTGGAAGGAAAGCTATGAAATATGAGAGTTGGAGGGGAGAAAGGGTGGAATATTGTTCATTGGATCTAGAAAGACCTACTGGGAAAAAGTGTAGGTCACCTCTGTTTTCTAATTTGTGAAGAAAAATCCTACATGATACTAATATCATTTTCTCCATAAGTCTTTGTTGTTTAGTATTACATCCAGTTAGAGAGTTGGTCTGTTTGCTCTACCAAAACCTCTATTAGCACTCTAGAGATCTCCTTTCCTGTGATGATACCATCTGCTTGCTAAGTCTTTGTTTTATTACTTTCTGTGTGTGAAATGCCTCTACAATTGCATTTCTACTCTTTAATGTTGTATGCAGTGACTTGTTCCTCAAATGTGCTGCTCTGATTTTAAATTTGTGTCCCACCAGTAAAGTTCAGATTCAACCCCCAAAACAAACAAAAATAATTAGTTCCAGTTACCCCCTTATGCTTCCTGTATCTTCTGGAAGATGGAAGTTGTCACCAGAATAAGTCATGAATTCACAATACCTTAATTCTATAGTCTGGATGGTGTCTAAAGGTATACAAAGCATTTTCTCAGAGATGAGGTGTGTGAGAGCACTAAGCACTGTATATGATGTGAGAAAGGTGCTCAAAGAGTAGCATTCAGGTCACGTAGAATCTTTCTAGCAAAGGTGAGGTGATAGTAATCAACTGTACAAATGTGATAACTGAGGTCTCATTGTACAAATGTGATAACTGAGGTGACAGCTTAAAAACATAAAAATAAATAGAAAATAGCCTATATTCCCTCTGTCAATGTTTCTTCTTATTCTTTCTCCTTAGAAGAAGATCTGTACTTTCCACTGTTCAGAGGGTAGGAAATTGTCCATGATCACAGAGCTGTTGGAAGAGTTGACAAATTTGGCTTGTTCAAGCCTAGATTGGGGACAACAAAGATTGTGTTCTGAGCTTTTCAGAAGTACTTACATTTTATGCAAATGTAGGGAAACTGCACTTGGAGCCCTATATTTTTTATGCCTGAAATTCACAGAGCACTTTCATCCACTATAGTGTCTCCCATTTAGAGCTTCCCTCCTAAGATATGACAAGCATTTGTGAGTCCCTGTAAAGCTAGTCACAAAACAGCCAGAAATCCCACAAACCCTTTTGTTCTTTTGACCTTAGGCATTTCACATCAGAGGGATATATCCCCAACTATGTGTCAAAATCCTCAATTTAAAAATGTGTTTTCATTACATATAATCAAACATTGAGTAGTGAGAAATAGATTACTGAATTCTAGATGGGTCCCGATAACATAAGATATTGGCTTCAACACCTGTATTTAAGATGAGGAAGTGCCTTAAGAGGAAGGTGGCCCTATATACATAACCATATACCTTACCACTCATTATTAAAACACTAAGATCATGGCATCCTGTCCCATCACTTCATTGCAAATAGGAAGAGTAAAAGTGGAAGCAGTGACAGACTTTGTTTTCTTAGGCTCCAAAATCACTGTGGACAGTGAGTACACCCAGGAAATTAAAGATGCTTGCTCCTTGGAAGGAAAGATATGACAAACCTAGACAGCATATGGAAAAGCAGAGACATCACTTTGCCCACAAAAGTCACATATATAGTGGCTCTAACACATAATTAATGTTATGCTAGTTTGTAGCAGACACAGAATTAGAAATCTGTTCTTTCAGTGTTTCAAATCAACTGTAATATTTGTATAAAAAGAGGCATAGGTCATAGAATTAAAAAGCTTGTTGATTCCTGGCCTAACAATCTTGCAACTAATTTAACAATATTTATTGGTAAGCTACATTTGTGTGTTGTTGTTGTTCAGTTGCTAGTTTATGTCTGACTCTTTGTGACCACATGGACTATAGCATGCCAGGCCCCTCTGTCCTCCACTGTCTCCTGGAGTTTGCTCAATCCATTGTGTCGGTGATGCTATCTAACCATCATGTAATCTGCCTCTCTTCTCCTTTTGCATTCAATCTTTCCCAGCATCAGTCTTTTCGAAAGAGTTGGATTTTCACATCAGGTGGCCAAATTATTGGAGCTTCAGCTTCAATATCAGTCTTTCCAATGAATATTCAGGATTGATCTCCTTTAGGATTGACTGGTTTAATCTCTTTGCAGGCCAAGGAGCTCTCTAAAAGTCTTCTCCAGCACCACAATTCAAAAGCATTAATTCTTTAGGATTAACTCTCCTTCTTTATGGACTAACTCTCACATCCATACATAACAATTGGAAAAGCTATAATTTGACTATATGGACTTTTGTGGGCAAAATGATGTCTCTGCTTTTCCATATGCTGTCTAGACTTGTCAACTAGCTGTTCCTTGATAGCACTTACATCCAAAATGTACTGAGAGCCAAAACAATCTTGAGAAAGAAGAATGGAACTGGAGGGATCAACCTTCCTGACTTCAGTCTATAAAGCTAAAGTCATCAGACAGCAGAGTACTGGCACAAAAACAGAAATGCAGACCAGTGGAAGAGGATGGAAAGCTCAGAGATAAACCCAGGCACCTGTGGGCACTTTATCTTTAACAAAGGAGGCAAGAATATACAATGGAGAAAAGACAGTTTCTTCAATAAGTGGTGCTGGGAAAACTGGACATCTACACATAAAAGAATGAAATTAGAACACTCCCTAACACCATACATTAAAAAGAAACTCAAATTGGATTAAAGACCTAAATGTAGGACCAGAAACTATAAAAACTCTTAGAGAAAAACATAGGCAGAACACTCTTTGACAAGAGCCTCTTCGAGTAATGGAAACAAAAGCAAAAGAAAACAAATGGCACCTACTTAAAAGCTTTTGCACTGTGAAGGAAACTATAAGCAAGGTGAAAAGACAACCCTCAGAATGGGAGAAAATAATAACAAAAGAAACAACTAACAAAGGATTATCCTCCAAAATATATAAGCAGCTCATTCAGCTCAATAACAAAAAAATAAACTACCCAATCAAAAATTGGGCAGAAAACCTAAACAGAGACTTTTCTAAAGAAGACATACAAATTGCTAATAAACATATGAAGAGATGCTTAACATCTCTCATTATTAGAGAAATGCAAATCAAAAGTACAGTCATGTATCACACCACACTGTTCAGAATGGCCAGCATCAAAAAATCTACAAACAAATGCTGGAGAGGGTGTGAACCAAAGGGAAATCTCTTGCACTCTTGGTGGGAATGTAAACTGATATGGCCACTATGGAGAACAGTATGGAGATTCCTCAAAAACTAGGAATAAACTACCATATGACCCAACAATCCCACTACTGGGTATACACCCTGAGGTACGGTTTCATCATTGAAAAAGACACAAGTACCACAATGTTCTCTGCAGCACTATTTACAATAGCTAGGACATGAAAGCAACCTAGATGTCCATCAACAGATGAATGAATACAGGGGTTGTGGTACATACACACAATATTCAGTTCAGTTCAGTCGCTCAGTTGTGTCTGACTCTTTGCGACCCCATGAACCACAGCACGCCAGGCCTCCCTGTCCATCACCAACTCCAGGAGGTTACCCAAACTCATGTCCATCGAGTCGGTGATGCCATCCAGCCATCTCATCCTCTGTCGTCCGCTTCACCTCCTGCCCTCAATCCCTCCCAGCATCAGGGTCTTTTCCAATGAGTCAACTCTTCGCATGAGGTGGCCAAAGTATTGGAGTTTCAACTTCAACATTAGTCCTTCCAATGAACACCCAGGACTGATCTCCTTTAGGATGGACTGGTTGGATCTCCTTGCAGTCCAAGGGACTCTCAAGAGTCTTCTCCAACACCACAGTTCAAAAGCATCAATACTTCAGCACTTAGCTTTCTTCACAGTCCAACTCTCAAATCCATACATGACTACTGGAAAAACCATATCCTTGACTAGACGGAACTTTTTTGACAAAGTAATGTCTCTGCTTTTAATATGCTGTCTAGGTTGGTCATAACTTTCCTTTCAAGAAGTAAGTGTCTTTTAATTTCATGGCTGCAATCACCATCTTCAGTGATTTTGGAGCCCCAAAAAATAAAGTCTTACACCGTTTCCTCTGTTTCCCCATCTATTTACCATGAAGTGATGGGACCAGATGCCATGATCTTAGTTTTCTGAATGTTGAGCTTTAAGCCAGCTTTTTCACTCTCCTCTTTCACTTTCATCAAGAGGCTTTTTAGTTCTTCTTCACTTTCTGCCATAAAGGTGGTGTCATCTGTATATCTGAGGTTATTGATATTTCTCCCGGCAATCTTGATTCCAGCTTGTGCTTCTTCCAGCCCAGTTTTTCTCATGATGTACTCTCATGATGTGTGAATAATACACAATATTACTCAGCCATAAAAAGGAATGCATTTGACTCAATTCTAATGAGGTGGATGAACCAAGAACATATTAAACAGAGTGAAGTCAGTCAGAAAGAGAAAAACAAATATATATTTGTGCATATATATGGACTCTAGAAAGATGGTATTGATAAACCTATCTGCAGAGCAGCAATGGAGATGCAGACATAGCCAGTGGAAATTTGCAGTATCATGCAGGGAGCTCTGGAGAAGGAAATGGCAACCCACTCCAGTGTTCTTGCCTGGAGAATCCCAGGGATGGCTGAGCCTGGCGGGCGGCCGTCTATGGGGTCGCACAGAGTCAGACACGACTGAAGCGACTTAGCAGCAGCAGCAGCAGCAGCAGGGAGCTCAAATCCACTGCTCTGTGACAACTTAGCAGGATGGAATGTGGTGGGAGGGAGACTCAAGAGAGAGGGGACTTATGCATACCATGGCTGATTCATGTTGATATACAGCAGAAATCAACACAATATTGTAAAGCAATTATCATCCAATTAATAATAAATTTAAATTTGAAAAAAATGTACTGAGCACCTATCAGAATGAAATGTAAAGGATCTGCAAAGTGTTCTGTAAGAATCTAAAGCCAGAGTTCAACCACCTGGACTCTGCAATACAAAATCTCTCTCATGCACACATGACTGCACACATTCTGACCCCACCCCCAGCACTGCCGCAGATTCTCAGGAGACCTGCCTTCAGCCTGCAAAGTATTATTAAGACTCAGTCATGACGCTTAGTCTCCAGAGGCTTCTGATTGAAAAGGGCACAGAGTGCTTGTTACCAGATGCCTGTTGGAGATCAGGTGAAGAGTGTGAACACCGGAGACAAACTTCAATTACAACTCCCTACAGCAGCCTCACCTGTTTGGCTCTTTCAGTGAGGGCAGTGGCCTCAGCCTCACCCAGTTGTTGCACCATCTTGTAAAATAGGCTCTTACTGCTTTGCAGCAAATCATGTGGTGGACTGTATTCTTTCACTGTCCCTGAATCCAAAACCTGTTAATCAGCAGAAAGAAACCCATTAGCAGCATGCAATGTATCCCAGTAACATACTGTAGTAACTCAGACAATATTTTAGAAAGAGGCAGGGGGAGAAAAATGGAGAGAATCTATTTAGGTGATAGGCCTTGTGCTGTGTAAATGGTTTGATTACCTTGTTTTACCAGGCAAAATCCTAATGAAACTGTGCAACCTCCGACTGGGACTTGAACCCACGGTCTTTTAATTAGAATCACTCACCTGGTGTCTGGACGTACTGAAGTTCAGGTGCTTTATGTCTCAGCTCAGAAAGAATTCAGTGAGAGACAAAGTGATAGTGAAGAAGTGGATTTATTTATAGAGATAAAGATTCTATTGTATCTCTATTGTATACTTGATAAGAATGTGTTCCAAAAGAAGTTATTAGTCAAAAACTTCACTCTCAGTACTTATATGATATGGAAGCCCTAAGAATATGTTCTAGAATATTGGTCCACAGATTTCTTCTTCACCTTACTGTAGCAAGAATCACAAAATCTTAGGAAAACTATCTTCTTACAGTGTTTTCATGACAGATTCTTCTATTTCAGCTAAATTTTATTGAGTCCTCATTTTCAAAGAATTCACTGATTTAGCTATTACTATGTTTTGTTTCCCTGGAGAAGGAAATTGCAACCCAATCCAGTATTCTTGCCTGGACAATCCCATGGACAGAGGAGCCTGGCAGGCCACAGTCCTTGGGGTCACCAAGAGTTGGACATGACTGAGCGACTGAACACACACATACAGATTCTATAGACAGACTGCAGGCCATCTCAAAAGGCAAGAGTGGCTATAATAGAAACACACTCAAGGAACAGAGTGTGGATCATCTCAGAAGGCGAGAGGCCTCTGATTATTTAACTTATATGCAGTATACATCACGAGAAATGCTGGAACACAGGCTGTTGTCAAGATTGCTGGGAGAAATATCAATAACCTCAGATATGCAGATGACACCACCCTTATGGCAGTAAGTGAAGACCTAAAGAGCTTCTTGATGAAAGTGAATGAAAAGAGTGAAAAAGTTGGCTTAAAACCCAACATTCATAAAACTAAGATCATAGCATCAGGTCCGATCACTTCATGGTAAATGGGGAAACAATGGAAACTGTGACAGACTTAATTTTGGGGGGCTCCAAAATCACTGCAGATGGTGACTGCAGCCATGAAATTAAAAGACACTTGCTCCTTGGAATAAAAGTTATGGGCACTCTTTACAGCATATTTAAAATCAGAGACATTACTTTGCAACTAAGGTCTATCTAGTCAAAGATACTATTTTCCCGGTAGTCATGTATGGATATGAGAGTTGGACTATAAAGAAAGCTGAGCACTGAAGAATCGATGCTTTTGAACTGTGGTGTTGGAGGAGACTTTTGAGAGTTCCTTGGAACTGCAAGGAGCTCCAACCAGTCCAACCTAAAGGAAATAAGCCCTGAATATTCATTGGAAGGACTGATGCTAAAGCTGAACTTTGGCTATCTGATGTGAAGAACTGACTCATTTGAAAAGACCCTGATGCTGGGAAAGATTGAAAGTGGAATTAGAAGGGGATGACAGAGGATGGGATGGTTGGATGGCATCACTGACCCAATGGACAAGAGTTTGAGTAAACTCCAGGAATTGGTGATGGACAGGGAGGCCTGCGTGCTGCAGTCCATGGTATCGCAAAGAGTCGGACTGAACTGAACTGAAAACAGCACTAAATCTCTTGTCAGAGAGGTTAAGATGCTTCTTGAATTTGGCTGTGGTTGTAGTTTATTATTCTGAGAGTGAAAGGCTGGCAAAAAGAGCTCCTACTTAAGCAGCTGTAGCAGAGCTGCTTTGCATAGAATAAGTCTGTAGAAATCCAGTTTTCTCTTTGGATAAGACTAAAGAAGCAAGAAAGAAATTGGGCTCCAAATTCCAGTGATCACAGCCTGGCATAGCACACAGGGAAGCCCAGTCTGGATTGCTGAGGCTCTAAATCTCTTTTGTCACAAATTATCTTTCCTTGCTTCTTTCCTTTTTCCAACTGCCTACTTTTCAGCCACTTTATTGCTCATTAATATGTCCACTAATTGGATGCTGAAAGGGAGAGGAGGGGGCTCTTAACTCTGTCTTTCTACCTGTTGGTGGCTTTGCTTAATAGTTTCAGAGGGAAGGAAGAGTCTGAAACAATTGACCTACATGATGTACCCAGGAAAACAGTTTTGATGTGAAGTGGTTTCCTGGTAGCTTAGACAGTAAAGAAAATGCTTCCAACGTAGGAGACCCAGGTTCCATTCCTGGGTTGTGAAGATCCCCCAGAGAAGAGAATACCTACCCACTCCAGTATTCTTGCCTGGAGAAATCCCATGGACAGAGGAACCTGGCGAGCTGCAGTCCATACGGTTGCAAAGAATCAGGCATGACTGAGTGACTACTACCACTACCACTACTAGAGTAAATGTATCTTAAGAAAATAACCTGAAACTCTAAGCAAGACACAGGTTGTGTTTCACATCTAGGTATTGTACTTAATCCATCCTATGTCATTTAGTGGGAATTGTTCATCAAGTCTCATAAAGGCCATTTTCCCACTAACCTTTTTTAACTACTGTGCATCACTGCTAAAGGCATCTTTCTCAAAAGAATTGAAGAATAATTGAATCTGTCACATCCACCTAATTATTAAAATGTCCTATAATTTGGCATGCCAATTTAGATGCCCTTAATGTGCAATTTTACTTAAACATAGAATATATAACTACTCCCCTTGACATTGAAGAAGAAAAAAAAAACAAACACAATTTTAAAACACAGGTCTATCTCATGCCAAAGACTAAGTAAATAAGTATGAAATTGGGGCAGCAGACAGATGGGCCCCAGGCTGCCCAGCTGGAGTTTGTCCTCTCTGGACAGATACTCCAAGAAGAAGACAATAGCAGGAGGGAGGAGAAGCTGAGCTCTGCCCAGATAAAAGATAAACAGGCCACATTTTCTCATTCTCAAGGTTAAGGAGACCTTCCTACCTACACGTGTGCAGAAATGTTCCTTGAGGGTCAAAAAGGGAGGGGTCACCACGCCACTGTAGGTGATGTCAACCTACCCATAAGCCTCTTCTCCAGGATCCATCTTACCTAAGGGATGCATGCACACACATGGGAGGACCTTGAGATAAACCAAGTACAGACTCCGAGTCAGATAAAACAAGATGATTGTCCAAAGGAAACCCAGAAAAAATGCCCCATATAAGTGATTTTACCTATCACAAGTGTACCACTCTTTTTCTGAGCCTGCCCATGTGACTATCTACACGTTATCATTTTCCCTCCTACTGAGCACTTTGTTTCACTACTGTCCATCTGCTTGTGTAAATTCATTTATACAAAGTCAGAAGTCCAGGGCCTTGTCACTGGCTACTGGCCCTTGAGGCCTGGTGCCTGGGATTCAGAGCTTTCTCTGCCTCAGCCTGACTTCAATCTCTGTCCAGGGAACCAAAATCCTTCTTCAAGCTGCTGCAGGCTGAGTCGCCTGAGACCAAAAGATTCATTACTTCATACAATGAACAACTTTACATTCTGCAAAAGCAACAACTTTAAAAATCACCACTTCAGAGTTGGTGAAAATGAGTTCTCTGACTATAAAGACTTTACATATTTTAATGAAAATATTATTAATATTTTGTCCTTGTCCAACTTTCTACTTTATTCAAATTTGAATGAATAGTAAATTTTCCAATTTCTCTCACATTGTCTAAAACACATAAATGCCACTGAGATGAGTAGTTATTAGAATTGGCTAATATCTAAAATACTCAAAGCCAAAAAAAAAATTAGTGCTCTCAAAAAACAATTGGATTAATAATATAAATGGTAGAAAGATCATTTTGGTCAAAACACTTTGAGCCATTTCAGTATTAGTGCCTACTAAAAATTGGCACTTGCCTTCTACTTCTATGAGAACTAGGTCACAAATCACTTCAGCCACTGACCTTCAACACATCCTAAAAGGAGTACAGGGTGAAGACTCAGAATGAGACACTATGTGCCCTGGGAAAAAATGGCAGAATACATCTTCAGATACTTAGATACTTTTAGGAGAAGATTTTTGTGAGCCTGATTCTTGTATCTTCTCATATCTAGCCCAATACTTGCATCTCCTCATATCTAGAAAAGCACTAAAACCATTAACAGCAATATCTGTTCTTCATGATTAGCAATAAGCCTCTGCCAAAAGGTGTACTTGACTGCACATATCCCGCTTTACAATCACATCTAACACTGACCCTCTACTCTTTGGAATAGTTTCTCAGAGCGATCTGAAATGCTGTCTCGTGGGCCACAGTCCTCATTTTGCCCCATATGAAACAACTCACAATTCTCACATTGTGAGTTTTTTTGTTGTTGACATTACTAACTCATTATATTTTATAAGGGGAATTTTCAGTTTTAGGTGGGAATGACAGAAGTGTGATAGTTTGTTGCAATGCTTGATAATTTATAAGAACTTAAAATTTAATTTTTTAAACACTTTAAAAATGCAAATACAATACATTTCATTAATCTTTTAATAGGCATTAAACAAAGTACAGTATCTTAAAGTGAACTGCATTATGAATACAGCCTCAAGTGGACAGATTCACAAGGTTTGAGAGATGGGATGCCCTCGCATATAAATGGAGTATAACAAAGGCTACAGTAACCATCAGATCCATGAAAGCATCCCATAACTAAAATAGCAGTCTTTGGATTTGGAATGGAAAATAAAAATAGCTGTGAGTTGAGGATTTACTGTTTCATATACTTTATAAACATCATTGTTAATTCTCAAGAATGTCTCTCAAGAGTAGACAAACAAGGTTCATGATTTCTATCAATCTACTCTTCCATTTATTCCTTCCTTTTTTCCTTCCATCTTCCCTATCCATTCATCCATCCTGTAAGCACTGACTATCTATCACCAAAGCACTGTTCTAGGAATGGGAGATTCAAAGATGAACAAGACAGTCTATCAAGAAGTTCACCACCAGACACAGATGAAGACTGATGTGCAGTTAAATACTTTGGCCAAAGCAGTAGAATCAGCAGATGGCAGAACTGGGATTTGAATCTAGGACTGAACTTTCATTACTTCCTCTGCATGTGAGTTACAAGTAAAAGACACTGTTAAATTATTTACCATAAGTAAAATAAGAGACATGAGAAGTTTAATATTCAGTAGTCTAAAATATCTTTCCATATGGATAATACCTAATATTAACTTTGTTTATAATTTAAGAAAATATGCATGTAAACATAAACATTTATCCTGTCTACTTTTCAACTGTAATTTTATTATACTCAGGCACAAATTATTTACTGTGTGCCTGGGATATATTCACAAAAAAAAGAAAACTAGTTTTAACTTTCATGAACAATAAATATGAAATGGCCCACAGTCAAAACATATTTGAGGAAAACTTAAGTTAATTTTCATTAGTTTCTAAATTTATTCAGCAAACATTTACCATATTTAACTGCATTGATAGCACTATGCCAGATGCTCTAGAAGAGGAAAACACATATATCAGGAAGCCTATACTGAAAGGAGAGAGAGAAGAAAATCCTTAAGTGTCTATAATGCAAGAAAAAAAAACACATGACAAGGAGGAGTTGAGTAACAGAATAAATGACTTCTGGCCAGAGGCTTGGAGGACACGTTTCAGGGAGGACAGAGAGCAGAGAGCTGGGCCTTGAAGAATGAATAGCCTTGAACATGCAGAATTGGAGGTGGGTCAGCAGACAGTGGTCATCCCAGACACAGGCAACCAAATGGACCAAGAGGGTTGATCGCTAGCTTGGGATCTCCTCCAGAGCAGGTTTATATGGTTTTCTATGTTCACTTTGCATCTCAGGATTCTGACATTGTACATGACAGGAATCAGGTACACAATACATGCTGATTAAAAGTTAAAAACAAAGGAAACTAAATTCAGGGTATGACAGGGTGACTGCCCAATGGTGTAATTTGGCAAGACTGTAGGATAAGATCAAGGAGGGAACGGATATAGCTGGCAAGGGAAGCCGCCGAGGCAGTGGGATACAGGGGTGACAGGATTAGGGATGTGGACATGGAGGACCACATGCCTGATGGCTGTGGGCAAGAGGAAGTGTGAAAGGGAAAATGAAAGACAAACAAGCCAGTGTTGAAGATAAAGGCTTGAAACTTATTGTCAAATGTTGGACATGAAGAAAAAGAAAAGGGGTAATCAGAGAGGAGGGGGCACTGACAGGAACAGAGTGCAGTGTGGTCAATGCTTATGTCAGGAGCTACAAGAGTTACATTGGAACATAGACTGAAAAAAGGCCAGGAATAGAATTTTACCAACGTAGCCTCTATGCTTACCAGTTTTGTCAAAGATTCTAGGTATTTCAGAACACATAAACATAAAGTGACTCTAAATTTTATATACAGAAAAATAGGTACAATTTTGAATTATTTTTTAATCTTTTATATCTATAAGAAAATGTTCCTATAATCTCTCACTCTTTCCCCATTCTTCCTGTAACCCAAGTTGAACTAAACTGAACCACACATTTAAGTTAGTGTGATAACAATCCCTTGATCTGAGAAACTCTCCAGGAATGCTAATCTCAAATCATTTGCCACTCTCCACTGGTTAAGGACAAATGCATTAAGTGAGATAAGTCAGTCAGTTACATAAGCTCAATGAAGATGTGTTTATCTAGGTAGCTGTCTTAGACATAAAAATTAAATGGACCTATTGCAAAATAATTTGATTCATTTTCTTTTTTTAATTTTTACTTTATATGGGAGTATATTTACTTTTAACTTTTTATTAAATTGGAATATAGTTGATTAACAATGTTGTGGTAGTTTCAGGTTTACAGCAAAGTGAATCAAATACATGTTTCCATTCTTTTTCAAAATTTTTTCCCAATCAAGTCATCATAGAACATTAAACAAAGTTTCCTATGCTATACAGGAGGTCCTTGTTGGCCATCTATTTTAAATAGAGCAGTATGTGCATGTCAGTCCCAAACTCTCAATCTATCCCTCCCTGCACAATTCCCCTGGGTAACCATAAATTTGGTTTCTGGTCTCAATGTTAGTAAGTTTGTTTCTGTTTTGTAAATAAGTTCATTTGTATCATTTTTTTATTTTATTTTTTTTAAATTCTGCATGTAAGCGATATCATATGACATTTGTGTTTCTCTGTCTGAATTACTTCATTTCATATGATCATCTCCTGGTCCATCCATGTTGCTGCAGATGGCATTATTTCTTTCTTTTTTATATCTAAGTAATATTCCATTGTGGGCTTCTCTGGTAGCTCAGACGGTAAAGAATCTAGCTGCAATTCGGGAGACCAGGGTTTGATCCCTGGGTTGGGAAAATCCCCTGAACGAGGGCATGGAAATCCACTGCTGTATTCTTGCCTGGAAAATCCTCATGGACAGAGGAGACTGGCAGGCTACAGTCCATGAGGTCACAAAGAGTCAGATACAGTTGAGCAACTAAGCACAGCACAGCACAATATTCCATTGTGTATATGTATCACATCTTCTTTATCCATTCATATGTCAATTGACATTTGGGTGCTTCCATGTCTTGAGTATTGTAAACAGTGTTTCAGTGATCACTGGGGTGCAGGTATCCATATTTTTCTCTGGGTATATGTCCAGGAATGGAATTGTTGGATCACACAGGGGCTGTTTTTAGCTTCTTATGGAACCTTCATAGTTTCTCTTCATTTGTTTGTTTGTTGCTGTGCTGGGTCTTAGCTGTGGCATGAGGGATCTTCATTGTCATGCACGAGCTCAGTAGTTGTGGTGTGTGGGCTTAGTCGTCCGGAGCATGTGGGACTTTAGGTCCCCAACTAGGGATTGAATCCAAGTCCCCTACATTGGAAGGCAGTTTCTTTACCACTGGGCCACCAGGAAAATCCCTCCAGTTTTTCAATAGTGTCTACACAAATTTACATTCTACCCACAACGTAGGAGGGCTCCCTTTTCTATACACCCTCTCTAGCATTTATTTGTAGATTTTTTTGATGATCATCATTCTGACTGGTACGAGATCTCACTGTAGTTTTGATTTGTATGTCTCAACTTGGCAGTGTCCACCAGACTGGAAAAGGTCAGTTTTCATTCCAATTTCAAAGAAGGGCAATGCCAAAGAATGTTCAAACTAACACACAATTGCACTCATTTAACATCCCAGCAAGGTCATGCCTTGTTGTTACATGTAGTAGTGTGTATCTATTAATCCCAAATTCCTAATTTATCCATCCCCCATATTCCTGTATTTCTAAATCAATCAAGAAAAACAGGTGTCTCGAAAGTCAAAGTTTTGAGAAAGAACAATATTTATGGTGTTTTTGCTGATTGAAAGTTGACTGGTAATCCAAAGCTCTAGAAAATAATACAAGGTTTACACCTGGGGTGGGTGTAGAACAGAGGACGAATCTCCAGCCCTGAAGCTAGAGGATTGTTTGTACTCCTACCAGAGGAGTCATCAGCTGCAACCAGGTCAGACCAAGATGTAAACAAGTGGCCAGATTTACATCTCCTACTGGGATCTCCTTGTGACATCACTGATGACCTTGACCAGAGAGCCTTAAACTGAAGGTCTCCTAAAACAGAAGCAGGAAGGTCACCTCCACAGTGAAGGTCAAGGTCACCATGGAAAACCAAGGTCATCATCACAGGCTCCAAAGAGAACCCTTGTATTTCCCTTCTCTTCCCTCAGATCCCAAGTTCAGTCCATCACTTGGCTCCACTTCAGTGTCTATCCCAAATCCAGCCATCTCACCATTTCCACTGCAGGGACATTAGTCTAAGCCACCAACAGTTGAGAAAGGACACACTGTAAGAGACTGCATTTGGAGACCTGAAACACCATCAGTGTGGTTTTAGCTGTAAAGGAAGGAGGGGGAGCAGAGAGGGACAAAACTAGAAAGGTGGGGAAGGGCCGGGCTGTAAACTGTTTTGTAAAACTAGGTTAAGGACTTGTTGAACATATTGACAAAGAGGGAAAAATCTGAGGTTACATTACCGACTCAATGGACATGAGTTTGAGTAAACTCCGGGAGTTGGTGATGGACAGGGAGGCTTGGCATGCTGCAGTCCATGGAGTCGCAAAGAGTCGGATATGACTGAGTGAACTGAACTGAACTGAACTGACTGGTAAGTAAAACATTAAACAAATGGACGTATTTTGATAATGGCAACAAAGATGATTGATTAAGGAGGTACTTGTGAACTAGACATTTACAACTATGGATCAAGTACTGATAGATAAAGACTCAGAACTAAGCAACTGACACGTCTGCCAAATGCTGTCATTTTTGACTGTTTCCTTAACCAATCATACATTCCAAAGTGAAAGCATCAGTTGCTCAGTTGTGTCCAACTCCTTGTGACCCCATGGACTCTAGCCCATCAGGCTCTTCTGTCCATGGGATTTTCCAGGCAAGAACACTGGAGTGGGTTGCCATTCCCTTCTTTAGGGAATCTTCCTCACCCAGGGATCAAACCCAGGTCTCCTGCTTTGCAGGAAGATTCTTTACCATCTGAGCTACCACAGAGGCTACATTCCAAAGTGACAGCATGTATAAGAATTAGGTAGTAACAGGAAGCTGCTTCCATGAATGCTGTAATACCAAACCCCAAAAATACATCTCCAGGGTACATTTAAAAGCAAAGAATTTATTCGCACCAGAGATCAAGTCATCTTTCTGTTGCTGCCTCTAAAGCTTAACAAAGGGTTTCAAAAGGGAAATTTCACAGCATCAATCATTCCTTGTGTAAGAAGTATGCCTTTGGGGGGCAGTCTGCAAAATACAGTGCTGAGACGTAAGAATAACAAAGTGACAGCTAAAGAGTAGAAATAAAAGGTTACTTTTCCAATTAGCACTCAAGAACAAAAACAAATGACTAAGGATGCTTGATGCTAAACAAAGTTGTTGGCATTTCAAAGTCACTGTCCTAAAATCTTGGAATGTCACCAGGTCCCTCATAAAACTCTGCAGGAGAGGCCTGCTTCTAACTGAGATGTTTCAGTTCAGGTGACCAGACACACTGCTTTGAGCCTAGAGCATCCCTTTGGTTGCAAATGCCCCACTTTTGTCATTTGTTTCTCCAGAACTCACTCCTAAGTATGGCCAGCTCACAAGAGTGAGGCCACAGGCACAGTCTTGAGGCTGACAGTCTGGTATCTACTCAGTGTCCCCACTGGTGATCCCACCTGACAATGCATGGGGAATAGGGAGGGAGGTGATATTCCAGGAACTGCTCAAGAAGTCAAAAGAGGCAACTCCATTATCCCTGAACATAAGGAAGTTTGAGTATTACTGACCATTTATTACTGATTATTACCTGTTTTGGAGAAGGTGATGGCATCCCACTCCAGTACTCTTGCCTAGAAAATCCCATGGATGGAGGAGCCTGGTAGGCTGCAGTCCATGGGGTCGCTAAGAGTTGGACATGACTGAGCGACTTCACTTTCACTTTTCACTTTCATGCATTGGAGAAGGAAATGGCAACCCACTCTAGTGTTCTTGCCTGGAGAATCCAAGGGACAGGGGAGCCTGGCGGGCTGCCGTCTATGGGGTCGCACAGAGTCGGACACAACTGAAGTGACTTAGCAGCAGCAGCATTACCTGTTTAGTATATACTGACTGACCTATTTAGTATAGACCATTGAAATAAAAGTTGACTCTGCTGCCTTTTAAGCACTGTGCAGGCTTTCCTTATCTATTTACTTCATCTCTAATCAGCAACACTGGATACTGCAGGATCTTGTGACAGTAGTTAGCATCTGTAAAATGAGTAATATTAGCTTGTTCCACAGGCTGGGAACTAGCTTGAAAACAACTTGAATTCCTTATGGCTTATTTGCAGCCAAAGATTTCTCTTCGAGGAATGGTTTTCCTTGTCATTTTATAAATCCACATCCTAAGATTTATGGAAATTCAGCAACAGAGGGAAAAGAAAAGAGAGAGAAGTCGACAAAAGAGAGAAAAGGGGAAAGGAGGGAGGAAGGAGGAAAACAAAGCTAAGCAAGGAAATACTAATTTCTGAGGAAGAAAGAGCAAATCAAAATTACAGGAAAGATACTAGACAGATATCCAAACACCAAAGCTTAGAGCCTGCTTTGTGCGCTGAGTCCAGATCTACTATGTAAGAGACTTGCTAGTTGTTTATCTACAGTCTCTCAGCTCTGACTTAACTTTGTTTCTACACTCTTGTGATGAAGAGGCTGGCTCTTTGCAAATCACATTTCAGAAACACTTTGCCCTGACAGCTTATCTGGTAAAGAATCCACCTGCAATGCAGGAGACATCGGTTTGATTCCTGGGTCAGGAAGATCCCCTGGAGAAGGGATAGGTTACCCATTCCAGGATTCTTGGGCTTCCCTTGTGGTTCTGGAAAGAATCGGCCTGCAATGCAGAAGACCTAGGTTCAATCCTGGGTTGGGAAAATCCCCTGGAGAAGGGAAAGGCTACCCCCTCCAGTATTCTGACCTAGAGACGTCTATAGACTGTACAGTCCATGGGGTCACAAAGAGTCAGACATGACCCAGTGACTTTCACTTTCACTTTTGGCCAGCAGGCTCTTTGTTAGATCCTCCCAGTAGGGAGCACTAGAGGGACTCATGGAGCAAACAGACTGTCTGCTGCTGCTGCTGCTGCTGCTGCTGCACAGACGGCAGCCCACCAGGCCTCCCGTCCCTGGGATTCTCCGGGCAAGAACACTGGAGCGGGTTGCCATTTCCTTCTCCAATGCATGAAAGTGAAAAGTGAAAGTGAAGTCGCTCAGTTGTGTCCGACCCTCAGCAACCCCATGGACTGCAGCCTACCAGGTTCATCCATCCATAGGATTTTCTAGGCAAAAGTACTGGAGTGGGGTGCCATTGCCTTCTCCGAACAGACTGTCTAGTTTCTGCTAATCCTGCAGCATCACCTCAGCAGTGGGACCTGACTCCAGATTCCAGGTTCCATTAGCATGTGCAGAACCAGCCCCATCCTGCTCCCTCACAAATATCACCAGCACCTGGACAGTGACTGCTCCATGGAGGTCTGAGCACCGACTCTTTAGGGCCTCTCCTCTTGAGTTCTTGGGTCTGGAGATTTGTCCTAGGACACAGTAGCTGCCTGCTAAAATTATTAACTCAGTGTTTCTAACATTTCTAACCCTCCAATTGCTATGTGACATATTTCCTTTATTAAGTGCTTTCTGTGAAAATACTTTGTTTTTCTCACCAGGCCCTTTCTTCTCATGGAATTCACTCTGACAGCAACAGCTAAGAAATCCTTCAACTTTAGTCAACAGCCTCCTGGTAATCTAAATAAAAGGCTATTTTTTTTTTGTTAATCTGCAATGCCACGTGGCTTGTGGGATCTTAGTTCTCCAACCAAGGATCCTTGGGCCTTGGCAGTGAGAGCATGAAGTCCTGATCACTGGACAGCCAGGGAATTCCCAAAGGTCTCAGTTTTTGATTCTGGGAATCTAAAAATAATGAAACAACTGTGGCATAGTAAAAATGACCATGTTCTACTACTCTGAAATATGGAGACTTATCTTGGATTTGGAATATTTTCATGGTTGACTATCTTTAAGAAAAATGACAGTGTAAATAAACTTTTAATATGAAAATATGAAATTATTGGATATATTATTTAATAGCACATTCTGAAGGTATAATTAAGTACCCAAGTTATTGTCAGGAATGGAGAAAAATTGAGAGAAGGTTAACTTATTAGAGGTTCCTATAAAGTTTTACAAGGAAGGATATTTTGCAAAATTGAATGAAAATGGAAATAACTGAAATTCCACAGGTAAGGCTCTTACCATTATCTTGTCACTGTCAATAATGGTGCTCAATCTGTGTGTGATGGTTACCACAGTGCACTGGGAAAATTTCTCATGGATTGCTTTTTTTATTAACTCATCAGTTCTGGAATCAAAGAAGTTCAGTTTAGTTAGTAAAGACAGGAAAAGCAGACTTAAGACTTAAAAATATCATATATAATAATGATTTTTTTAAAATCCATGCTTTATGACTTAATCTTGTTTCTGAAAAACTAAGTATAAAAGGTCTACTTACAAATTTACCATTTTTCATAAAGCAATGGGAAATATTCTTCCCTTGAAAGCTTGAAATTATCAGAAGCTACGTTTAGGAATTTTGCTCTCATAGGAAGTCTCATAACAATATTAATACCATATAACATGTTTTAGTTTCTTTCTTTGTTTTCTAGAATTAATCTTATCAAGAGATTTCTTTGGGACAAAGAGAACACTTGAAAACAGTTTTAAGCATCATCAAGCATTTTCCATTTACCACATTTAAAATTCAGATTCCAGGTTTCATGGACCTTAGCCCTTTACCTTGGATCCACATTCGATGTGGCTTTGTCAATAATCAATATCTGATTTGTCTTGAGAATAGCCCTGGCAAGACACACCAATTGTCTCTGTCCAACACTCAAATTTGATCCTGTTTCTGCTAAGGCAGTATCCATTTTACCAGGAAGACCTTCAATTGTTTCTTTAAGTTGTACCTGTGGATACAGAAAGAACAACATTTTCCTACACAAATTTCTGCTGAAGGAGATAAGCCTCATATGCTAGAGTTTTCACATCCTCAGGACTTCTTGTGTATCTTACATGTACAGCCACCTGATGGGGAGAGCTCCTTCCAAGGAGCGTTCAACTGAGAAAGATGGTGGAGTCAACTCAGGACAGAAAGATCTCAGTGTCCCCTATCCCTGCCATAGGACATCCACCAGAAACCCCACCAGGGATTAGTTAAGGAAGTCTCTCAAGAAATGAAGCTATTTCTCCCAATCTGATCTAAACAGAAAAGTTAAAATGATCTTTACAGTTTCCCCAAAGTATATTTTCCCTAGATCTTAGTACATTAAGGGAAATTTTTTTTAAACAAAATTATTTTAGGAAGTTTGGTTGTCTAAACATATAATCTTATCAGTACTTTACCATTTTGGAAGACCTAAAGGTTTAAAAAAAGACAAATTCAAACAATGGCAAACTCTACCTCATATATTATTAAACCTGGAGCCTACTTTGGCTTTCAGTTCAGTTCAGTCGCTCAGTCGTGTCCAACTCTTTGCGACCTCATGAATCGCACCACGCCAGGCCTCCCTGTCCATCACCAACTCCCGGAGTTCACCCAGACTCACGTCCATCGAGTCAGTGATGCCATCCAGCCATCTCATCCTCTGGCGTCCCCTTCTCCTCCTGCCCCCAATCCCTCCCAGCATCAGAGTCTTTTCCAATGAGTCAACTCTTCGCATGAGGTGGCCAAAGTACTGGAGTTTCAGCTTTAGCATCATTCCTTCCAAAGAAATCCCAGGGCTGATCTCCTTCAGAATGGACTGGTTGCATCTCCTTGCAGTCCAAGGGACTCTCAAGAATCTTCTCCAACACCACAGTTCAAAAGCATCTATTCTTTGTTGCTCAGATTTCTTCACAGTCCAACTTTCACATCCATACATGACCACAGGAAAAACCATAGCCTTGACTAGACAGACCTTTGTTGGCAAAGTAATGTCTCTGCTTTTGAATATGCTATCTAGGTTGGTCATAACTTTCCTTCCAAGCAGTAAGCATCTTTTAATTTCATGGCTGCGGTCACCATCTGCAGTGATTTTGGAACCCCCCAAAATAAAGTCTGACACTGTTTCCACTGTTTCCCCATCTATTTCCCATGAAGTGATGGGACTGGATCCCATGATCTTCGTTTTCTGAAAGTTGAGCTTTAAGCCAACTTTTTCACTCTCCACTTTCACTTTTATCAAGAGGCTTTTTGGTTTCTCTTCACTTTCTGCCATAAGGGTGGTGTCATCTGCATATCTGAGGCTATTGATATTTCCTTCCAAAATTTAACCCCATATCTGTTTTTCCAGTTAACTGGATTTTCTTCAGTGTCATAAATGTTTTGCAGTGAGCAAACTCAGGAAAAACAGGACACAATGTAACATCTTATTTCCCCCAGACCATGGCTATGGGTGGTGTTTATATTAAACTATTCTGAAAAAATTGTCATCATTCTGTATAATAGGCTCCAGTTTCAGAGAAACAGACATAGAGAACAGACCTATGGACATTGGGGGAGGAGATGGAGAAGGGGAGATGTATGGAGAGAGTAACATGGAAATTTTCAATACCAGATGTAAAATAGATAACCAATGGAAATTTGCTGTATGACTCAGGGAACTCAAACAGGGGCTCTGTATCAAGCTGAAGGGTGGGTTGGCGAGGGAGATGGGAGAGAGGTTCTGGAGGGAGAGGACATGAGTGTGCCTATGGCTGATTCTTGTTGATGTATGACAGAAAACCACAAAATTCTGTAAAGCAATTATCCTTCAATAAAACAATTTAAAAATTGTAATCATAAGATTAAATAAAATAAACTTGTAACTGCCAGAGATAATCTGAAAGTCACTGGTTGTTAGGAGTCATTTCAATGAAAATTTGTTTTGGAGAAATATTATGGAATAAGAACCAAACCCATACTATGCTTGAAGTTAAAGAACAAAAAGTAAATATACTTCAGATTAAGAGACCAACAGATTGATGAGTGATGGCCAGTGAGCAGGGACCCAGAATTACAGTGTTAAATAACAAAACACTAGGCATGAAAGGGCAACATTTTCTTGGTATCCTAAATGCTGGAGTAGTTCTATGAACATGATCCTGAATTATACTCCTGATGGAGTTCAAGCTCAGAAAGAGGGAATTCTGATTTAGGATTAAGTATGGTATTGATATTTACAGAATCTAAAGGGTAAGATTTGGATTGTGATGCAAGTGCTTGTAGTGAAAATTATAAAATGGAAGATGTCAGCTTAGTCACCCCCTTTCCTCCATTACAAGGAAGAGGACTTAGTGTTCTATCCATGAAACAGATTCATACATCTGCACCCAGTGATGGGACTAATCCAAGGTGTGACAGCGGCAAAGCTTTTGTCACTTTTCCTTCTGAGCTGACATTAGTAATCTTTGTACATCAAACTGGTCTTTCATAAGACTGATGTCTTAACTTTAAAGAAATAATCTCACACTTGCTCTCAATTTGGATGATATCACTAAGCTGTTTTTTTGTTTGTTTGTTTGTTTGTTTACTTTCCTTCAGGTTTTCCACTTTGGCCTACAAGGACTGAGGCTTTTGTGAGGTGAAAATGTTTTCCAGTTGACACTGCTTTCTGAAACTGTAAGAATGAGACTAACATGAAGATGAAATAATAAAGGTATGTACTTGGTAACATCATCAGAGTATAAAATGAGTCAGTATGTGTAGAGTTTGTAGTGGTTGATACAAAGAAATCAACAGATATTGCCCATTATTAATAATGCTGTCAGCTGGCCTCTCTTCATGTTCTGCTTTATTTTCTTCTTCACATGTATCAGCACTGAGAATTTATTACGCATGCATTGACTGGTTTTCCATGTTCTCCACAAGAGTTTAAGCTAAATGGTAGAGACTTTATCAATTTTGATGACTGTGATGATCTTAGAATCTGCAACTATGCCTGTCTAAAGGTCTCTCAATAAATATTTGTTGAATGTATGAATAAAGCAATTAAGTGCATCTTATCTTGTGACACCTGTTCCTACAAATTAGGAAACAAATCCATACAAATAATTTATATATAATACTATTTTCTTACTAAAAGGAAGTGTAAAAAAAATATTCTTCTAACAATTAACTGGCTCCAAGATACCATAACATCATAATGTAACTGTGGAATGCATTTTAAAAGGTATAATTTAAGGAAAACAGAGAGAATAATACTATTGAAAACTATATATCTCAGTATAAAATGCTTGAGATTGTTTCTGAGCTTGGGAAAGTAATAAGTTACAGCAAAACTGAAAGTAATAATCTGAATTTATAAGACAACCATTTCTATTATCATGATTTCAGAGTAACCTACTATATATACTGTATCTACTAGCCAGGTGCCAATGCCCCTCACAGGAGATTGTGAGATGTCAGATGGTCTCCATATTTTATAGAACCTTCCTACTTTTCAAAAAGAAAGGCTGGTGTGGTCTGGAAGAGACACTGAAGTGCAATCAACAGATGGAGAAGAGCTTTTACTAGAGCAGGACCAGCAGTAAAGGAAGTAAGCGGGGAGCCCGTTCACCTATTCTGTGGGAGAGGGAGAAGGTGGGGAGATTTAGGAGAATGGCATTGAAACATGTATAATATCATGTATGAAACAAGTTGCCAGTCCAGGTTCGATGCACGATACTGGATGCTTGGGGCTGGTGCATTGGGACGACCCAGAGGGAGGGTATGGGGAGGGAGGAGAGAGGAGGGTTCAGGATGGGGAACACATGTATACCTGTGGCGGATTCATTTCTATATTTGGCAAAACTAATACAATATTGTAAAGTTTAAAAATAAAATAAAATTTAAAAAAAAAAGAAAAATAAATACAGGGTCCTGGGAAATGGACATGTGAGCTGTCTCAACAGCCAGGATTGAGTCACATGATTCCTGATGCACAGGCTGCTGACACCCAGATTTCTGAATCTTGGTTTCCTGTGTGATGAGACACACTTGTGCCCTAACAGAGATACTATCAACATCTAACATAACTGGGTTATTTCTTCACAGTTTTCATAAGGCACACCATCCTTAGTTGTCTATTCCAGGATCAAAGCTGTTTTCTTTTTTTGACAGAACCAACATACCACTGATTATTTTCAAGGGTTCTTGTTTTTTTTTTTTTAACTAGAATATAATTGTTTTATAATGTTGCAGTGGTCTCTTTGATACATCAATGTGAATCAGTCATTATTTTAAATATATATGTATGTATATTAAATATATATATATATATATATATATATACCTTTCTTTTCCAGAGTTTTATTTACCATGATTCCTTAACCTTTGAGAGATAAAGTGCTTCATCTTCAGGCACTACTCATGTTATATTGGTAAAGCTGCCCTTGCTTTTTAGGTGTCCCAATCAGCATTAATTTCTGATGAATTTCCCTCAATTTACAGTAAGCTATTTATCATTACATGAAAAAATTTATTTTCAGAATACTTTGAAAAAATAACTAAGATGAGATGGGCAGCATTCATAAAACTGTCTCCCTTCTGAGTGTCCAAATCAGTCAAAGGAGAAAGAGTAGACAGAACTAAGGATTTAAAAATAAATTTAAAAACCTTCTTTTACTTTTAACTGAAGTTCTTAAAGAAGAAAACGTAGTGGTGCCTCCTACTCTCAGGAAGACTCTGAGTTTAGGGTTCACATTTTCCATTTGTTTGGCATCACTTATAAACCAACAACTGAGGGGTGTTAATCCACCTAAAAATTGATCTCTTTGCTTGAGTTATACTTCTTAGACTGACAAATCATCTCATCACTCTGTTACTATAGGAAGTATTTCTTTATGACATTTGCATGTTTATCAATGAAAGATTTAGTGATATTACCTAAGAGATACCACTAAGTAACAGGACCACTTCTGGAAGTGGCATATGGAAACCACACACTTCACTTTGTGAAATAAACTCATGTTTATTTCTATTTATAGGAATTTCCAAATGTACTTTATTTAAAGGTAGATCTTAGTACTGTCTACCACTTCCAGTGCTTCATCATTATTAGAATTCAGAGGCCACTACATTTTATTTTGATTTTGACTCCTACAGATGAATTAAATATAAGCTAAAGCCAAGTTCTAAGATAGCTTTTCAAAGGATTTATCTCCCAATTAATGTTTTTTCACTGTCCATGGAACAATGTGTTCTAAAAGTCAATAGTAATTTTACTACTGGAGGATCTGTGAAGAGGGATCTCAGGCTTGGAAATAAATTGGAAAATAAGTTACCAATACTTCTAGTTTTTTGAAAGGTGTGTTCTAATTTCATCATTAAATCTTTCCTCTGAGTCCAGTAGAAGTGGATCCTTCCATCTTTCTTTACATTTGATGGTTAACTTCTCTACATCTTCTCTTCTAGAATTTCACTGTAGAAAGACTCACTGACTTAAATGAAATTAGAGGCCCACTGCTTCTCAAGTAGAAGGTGAAGCAATCGACCTGATTTAAGAGCATAAAATCCTCACAGTTGCTGGAAAGCAGGGTGGGTATGTGAGACTCAGTGCTGACATCCTTCAGAAACCAGAAATATTGGCAGGAGATTGTCAGGCCTTCAAGTCGGCTTGCTCACAGTCAAATTCATCTGTGTACTACAGATTTGAGAGCTACCCCTGAAAGGGTGACACTAAATGACAAAAAGTACCAATTCAAAACAACACTGTGTCACTGGGATTTGTGGGAATAAAACAAAAAACATTTTTGTTTTGAGAGAAATAAGCCATGCTTCTCTGAACTGAAGAGATCAATCAAACATTAAGTATTTATTAAGTGCTTACTTTTTAAAAGCGGAAGACTGAGCTAAGTCCTATGAGGGTTTAAAATCTGTCTATAGTTTAACAGTGGAGATACATTTTCTGCCAAGGGTAGCTTAGAATCAATTTACAAAACTGGGGCAAATGCAGAAAATAATTTATATTAAAATACACCAACTAACAACATCTTAACACTCAAAATCCATTTCATGAAATGGTGAGGAGATTCAAAGAAATAGTCCAAAGGGAAACACTACACAAATAGAACATCTTCTAGAAATGAACTTAAAACTATAAAAAATGTCACAAAATCTCCAGGGTTCTGTTACTTGCATTTACTCTGCAGGATTAAAATAGCAGTCAATATATAATTATTATCACATTCCAACTGTATTATTTACCCTTATAAACACTTATGAAACATCACACTATTTTAGTAGTATGATCTCATTTCTCTCTCAGTTAATAATGAGAGGCTATTATTGTGTCTACTTAGTAGATGTTCCCTAATATCTGAGGAGTAAAATGAATATTACAGGCTAATTAGGGTAATAAATTCACTAGGTAACCAATAGAATTTGAACCCACAATTTAAAAATCTAGTTTAGTGCTCTGCTATAGTCAAAGCTATGGTCTTCCCAGTGGTCACGTATGGTTGTGAGAGCTGGACTGTAAGGAAAGTAGAGCACCAAAGAATCAATGTCTTCAAACTGTGGTACTAGAGAAGACTCCTTGGACAGCAAGGAGATCAAACCAGTCAATCTTAAGGGAAATCAACCCTGAATACTCATTGGAAGGACTGATGCTGAAGATGAAGCCCCAGTATTCTGGGCACTTGATGCAAACAGCCAAATCATTAGAAAAGTTCCTGATGCTGGGAAAGACTGAGAGCAGAAGAGGGCATCAGAGGATGAGATGGCTGGATGGCATCATTGATGCAATGGATATGAACTTGGACAAACTTTGGAAGATAGTGAAGGACAGGGAGGCCTAGCATGTTGGAGTCCATGAAGTCCCAAATAGTCAAACACGGCTTTGGAACTGAACACAACACAACACAAAGACAAGGTAATGTGTTTAGTTGCTTTGGATTCTAAGGGAAAAGCTACAGTGGAAATATGATGCATTATATTCTTGCTTTTCATCAAAATCAATACACAGATCATCAGTGTTCTGCTAGGAGGTAAACAAAATCAGTTACATGGATCAGCTCCCCTTTAATTGCCTGCAGTGCTGTAAATGTACACACACATATACTGATGCTAACAAACTAATAACATTTAATAAATTACCTCTTCTAAGGCATTCCACAGTTCCTTATCTGTATGTTCATTAAAAGGATCCAGATTTTTCCTCATTGTTCCCGTGAATAAAACAGGTTCCTAAATAACCCAAAATAGTAAATGTTATCAGTCAACTTTATCCATTTTATTCCAGTACTTACAGAATTAAAATGAACAAAATCAAAATTCACTGTAATCTTTAATAATAAGGTTGTAAATGCCCATTTACAAAAACAGTATCTCTAAAATAATTTTCAGTTGTATAAACTGTGCTGCAAAATATCCTCTGCACCATTGAACACTAACCAAAGAAAGTGCTGAGGTGTGTCACCTTAAGAAAAACCTGAAGAAGAGAAAGGAAGATTTGACTTTTTCAATGCCTCACTGATAATACCTGCTTAATTAAAAAAAAAATGAGGATATAATTATTTGAGAAATTTTATACCAACAGCACTAGATAAATTGTCAATTCTGGTGTGATACTAGGAAATACCAAGAGCATGATTAGTTGAGGTTTGAAAGGGTTAATAGTCAGGCAGGTGTGGAGGTCAGGGTCCCCAAAGATGGGGAGAAGGCAAAAAGGCACATTCCTTGGCATAGCAGATTTCTCAAATCCTGTGTTGCTATGGGGACTATCTGAAACTTACTTTCTCAAACCTCCAGCTAATATCTGCTCATATCTTGCTCAAGGAAATATCTTGTCTTAAGCTATGTTAATGAAACAATCTATCTTTCTTAGAAACCTGCTTTTCTTTAAAAACTAATGTCAGCTGCTATATGGATATAATTTATCTCACCCAGAGATACTTCAGTGGGAGACTGCTCCCCTCCTGCAGATGCTATCTCAGAATGTATGTTATGGGAGAGGAGCCTGGTGCAGTTCTATCAGCCAGCCTTGTGTTTCTTTTATCTATGATTAGCATCTCATGGTTTTTCCTGTGGTCATGTATGGATGTGAGACTTGGACTGTGAAGAAGGCTGAGCACCGAAGAATTGATGCTTTTGAACTGTGGTGTTGGAGAAGACTCTTGAGAGTCCCTTGGACTGCAAGGAGATCCAACCAGTCCATTCTGAAGGAAATCAGCCCTGGGATTTCTTTGGAAAGAATGATGCTAAAGCTGAAACTCCAGTACTTTGGCCACCTCATGCGAAGAGTTGACTCATTGGAAAAGACTCTGATGCTGGGAGGGATTGGGGGCAGGAGGAGAAGGGGATGACAGAGGATGAGATGGCTGGATGGCATCACTGACTCAATGGACGTGAATCTGAGTGAATTCCGGGAGTTGGTGATGGACAGGGAGGCCTGGTGTGCTGTGATTCATGGGTTCGCAAAGAGTCGGACATGACTGAGTGACTGAACTGAACTGAACTGAACAATATATAATGCCTTGCTAAATACTAGCAAGGGGGTACTTACTCTCCTAGGCCCACCCTTCCAGCACCTTTTTCTGGAAGCTTTCTCTATCCCTGTTATGTTAAAAAAAAAAAAAAAAAAAAACTTTGCTACACAAAAGCTCAGAGTGGTCAAAAGTGGTCGTCTTTGGTCCTGGATTGAAATTCTCTCCTCTGGAGACCAAGAATACTGGCACCGTTCACAGCTCACAGCCATAACCTTTCAGGTTTGTGTCTCAAAGCAGAACTATTAAATAGTTTCACATTGGCACTGAAGAATAAAGATCAGGCTATTTTCTCTACTGGTATAACAGTCTTCCCAGGATCAGGAATCTTTCCACATCTATGAATGAAACATCTCCACACATGCAAAGAGAATGTCAATTACTGGGGCCTAAGGCTTCTCTTCAGAGAAGGCAATGGCACCCCACTCCAGTGTTCTTGCCTGGAAAATCCCATGGACGGGGGAGCCTGGTGGGCTGCTGTTGATGGGGTCACACAGAGTCAGACACGACTGAGTGCCTTCACTTTCACTTTTCACTTTCATGCTTTGGAAAAGGAAATGGCAACCCATTCCAGTGTTCTTGCCTGGAGAATCCCAGGGACAGGGAAGCCTGGTGTGCTGCAGTCCATGGGGTCTCAAAGAGGCAGACACAACTGAGCAACTGAACTGAACTGAAGGCTCCTCTGTCCATGTAGAGATCACCTTTGAGTCTGCATCAGCTGGTCCCCACTTCTCTCACCTATGTGCCAGATGACCTGCCTCACAGAACCTCATTACTAACTGCAAGGTCAGGATGACCTGAAACCTATTGTGACCTGTGTCATAATAAAATTATTTTAATGTAAATATTTCTTCCTATTCATCTACTTTAGGAGGAGCCATCAGTAAATTACTCTGGGAATAAAATATCTTTCTGGGTTTCAGGAGAGAATCTTATACATAAGCTCATGTAAGCCATTTAAGTTTTCTTCTGGAAGGCTCTAATAAGCCAGGCCACAGAATACGAGCAACAGAGAAGAGTGCAATTGGCTCCTTTCAGTGAATGGCACAGAACAAGGGGGTGTGAGAACAAGAGGAAATCTGACTCTTCCACAAGTGCCTGGAACTGCTCACAATCACCAGCCTCAAACTGCACTGTTCCTCCTCACTTCATAAAAGCCTGAGAAGAAACATGAAGAAGACAGACTTCTTTTCCCCAGCCATGAAGAAGAATGACACAGCCTCCTCTACCTTCCTTCCCTGTTGTCTTTGTTTCAAGTATGGTGAGAGAGAAATGGATGCAGAAAACATACGGTGTGTTGCCAAAAAAAAGATGCATCCCTAAGCAAAATCTAAGATTAAAAAGACATTTAACTTTAACCTTCATTTACAGAAGGTTGATTAAGTGGCTGATATACCCCAAAAAGCAATGAAAATCAGTGGCCATGTGACATGTCAAAATTAGTGACTTGAACTGAAAAATCCTGAGACCAAATGTAAGGTTTCTTTAAAACTTGAATTTAGGGTCAAAGTATAAACAACCGTCTAAGCATGCTAAGAGTTCCTGATCAGAGGAATACCATTCTGCCTCAGATTTAAAAAACAACAAGTTGTTACTCTTTCTAATTTTCAACTCTAAGATTGTAATAAGCCAGATGATTTCTCTTCTTTTAGCTATTTCCATGAGGTTTACACAAATGACATGGCCAAGCAAGGGGAGGCTGGTGCCCAATATTCATCCCTCTTTTCTGACTCTCCTCTATTTTCCCCCAGGAACCTAAACTATGGACAGTATTCTGCTCTCGGCTCAAGATGAGAGACTCTTTGAGAACTAGTGTTTGAGGAGATAAAGGGACTGAAAGAGGTCACATAAAGGAACCAGCTTTGAGCCCAGTCAGGAGAAGAGAGACCAGGCCTTTTTGATTATAACTACAAGAATGTTTCTTTGCCCATCATAGCTTATGTGAACTGAACATTTTTTCCTTCAGGCTCCTTTCAAAGGGCAAATTCACATCCCATAAGAGGTCTAGGGTTTGATAAAGTGCCATCTGGTTTTCAAAGCACACTCTAGAGAGGTGTTGCTGCTGCTAAGTCGCTTCAGTAGTGTCTGACTCTGTGCGACCCCAGAGACGGCAGCCTGCCAGGCTCCCCCGTCCCTGGGATTCTCCAGGCAAGAACACTGGAGTGGGTTTCCATTTCCTTCTCCAATGCATGAAAGTGAAAAGGGAAAGTGAAGTCACTCAGTCGTGTCCGACTCTTCGAGACCCCATGGACTGCAGCCCACCAGGCTCCTCCATCCATGGAATTTTCTAGGCAAGAGTACTGGAGTGGGGTGCCATTGCCTTCTCCGAGAGAGGTGTTACCTAAGCTAATTTATGAAAAATATTAAATTGTTTTGTTTTTTAAACGGTTGGTTGCTCAGTGGTAAAGAATTCACCTTCCAGTACAGGAGAGCATTTGATCCCTGGGTTGGGAAGATCCCCTGGAGAAGGAAATGGCAGTATTCTTGTATTCTTGCTTGGGAAATCTCATGGACAAAGGAGTCTGGCCCACTATAGCCCATGGGGTCACAAAGAGCTGGACATGACTGAGTGACTGAACAACAACAACACATTAATACATTTGGTGGTTCAAGAGAACAGACATAAAGACCCCACTCAAAGTTCAATCAGGGGGACTTCCCTGGTGGTCCCGTGGTTAAGACTTCACCTTCCAATGCAGAGGTTGCAGGTTTGATCCCTGGTAAGGGAGCTAAGATTCCATCTGCCTTGTGGCCAAAAACAGGAAAATAAGGCAGAAATAATATAGCAACAAATTTAGTAAAGACTTTTAAAAAAGTTCAATCAGGGTCTAGTTTGTAGTCAGGGTCTATTTTATAATCAGGTCTGTTTTGTAATCAGAGTCTCTCTCTATTGTCACCTCCCCCACCTACTCTTTAGAAAACTCCTTGAAGCAGACGAAGCTCATCAAAGACTAGGAGACTAAAATTGGATTCTTTGCAGCAGAGGGAGTCCCTCACTTCTGAGCCCCTGACCAGCATCTGCAGCTGCTTCATGCTGAGCTTTAAACAGAGCCCCTAGACACTCTGTAGGCCTTAAATACATTCTGCTAATTATCACCAAACCACTGCTGATTGGCACACATTTCAAAACAAACAAACAAACAAAAAAAAAACTGCTTCAGCAGTTTCGCATTGCAATACATGTTCTCACTTAAGTCTACACTGTCAGTCTAAAAGGATATATTTGGCAATTATGTGGGCTTACTTAGCATTATTAGATGGAAGAATATTTCTCTTTGTTGTGACATGCCAAATGTATATCTCAAAAATCAACAAAACTTTAATGAAAACGTGTTGAATGAAAAGAATGATTTATAAAAATAGTAACTGATTGAAGCTCTATTTTGCTTGAAATCAGCAGGCCATTTGTGAACAATATTTATTTGAATATGTGAAAGTGTTTTATGTGTGGTGTTCACTTTGGTTTCTACTCATTCTTTGTTCATCGCTTACCAGATAAAAGCTAATAAAACTGCTCACAGTAGACACATACTGCAAGGGCAGATAAGGGTCAAATTAATGTTTTTTTTTGTTTCTGTTGATGGCACCATGTAGCTTATGGGATCCTAGTTTCCCAATCAGGGATTGAACCAGGGCCACAGCAGTGAGAGCACAGAGTTCTAACCACTGGAGCACCTGGGAATTAATTCCCAATGATCATTTCTCAGTAGATATTATTTAAAGTACCTAAGTAATCATATAAATAAACTAATTTTATAAATAAGTGCACAAATGTTTATACTGAAGGACACGGCAGTGTAGAGATTTATGGTAGTGTTAGGGGAAGCACACTGACTGAAACCACCTACCCTGGCTGGGCACCATAGTAACCGTCTGCATGAGGTCCTGGTAAGGAACATGGAACTAATAAGCCACCACCAAATGGACAAATTTGGGAAAGGTCAAAAGGAGACACCACATGTCTGACCACCTCCCAGAATTCTTCTCTCTAGCATCCATCTTGGCTGAACAAGGCGTGCACCACCAGGAAGGACTCTGAGTCAGAATGATTGGCTAAATACAACCCGGAAACTAATCCCCCATCACCATAAAACCCAAGACTGCAAGCCACATGGCAGAGCAGTTCTCCTGGGTTCCCTTACCTTACTGCTGTCCACCCAGGCGCCCTTTCCCAATAAAATCTCTTGTTTTGTCAGCACATGTGTCTCCTCGGACAATTCATTTCCGAGTGTTAGACAAGAGCCCACTTTTAGGCCCTGGAAGGGGTTCACCTTCCTGCAATAGTAGGACATACAACCTTCACGTAAATATACACTACATTTATTGGCCCATGTATATTTTTTCTGAAAGTACAAATAAACCTCAATGAATAAGAGTTGCCTGGCACAACAGTCAGGAAAACATGCTTATTCAATGTAACAATTTAAATGAAACATTAGTTTCCGAACTATTTTTTCATCATGGTTTAAAGATTATATTTTTAAAAATGTAACTCATTGGGTCATATTCAGTATTGATTTTTCTTTTGTTATAAACATAACACAAGGTCATTTTAGGTGTGTGACCCAAAAATAGCCACTCTGAATCAGAGCATTTAGGGCAATATATTGATAAACCTTCTACACAACTGCAGACTGAAAACTGCAGTCTTACTGGACCTTTGTATATGCTGCTGGAAGAAAGACTATAAACTATGTTGGAAAGAAACCCTACCCACTAACTGAAGCTTAAAATGACCCAGGATCAAGACAAAAACCATACAAGTGGTTACAAACGAGGCAGGTAAAGCACAATCTTTATCCTCATTTCAATCCCAAAGCAAGAACCTGCCCTCAGCTAAAGTATACAAAGAGTAGCTACTGCTGATGTTTCCCTGCCACTTTAGGCATTACTGACAAAATGGAGGCATGGCCCCAACTCCCTTTCCTTGTCCCGCAGGCACGGACCTGGGATGAAGGAGTTAGGTCTTGTAATTCTGACTTGTTTTTTCCTCTCCTCAGCTAAGTTGACTGAAAAGGAATATTAAGGTGCTTATTGTTCTTGAGAGCAGCATGAAAAGGCACAAAGCCTTCTGCAGCTGTGCTCAGAAAGTAATTCATAAAGTTAATAACTGACATTTGTTTAAGGACTTTTACAAAAGAGTGTTCCAGAATGAGCACATAGGCTGCCGCTTGCGACCATGGGAGGGATTGCTATCTGAAGTCTATTTGTGAGGAAAATGTTTATGGCAAAGGAGTTTCCTGAATTTAGGGCCCAGAAATAATTAAAATAGAAGTTAAAGATTTAAGGAATGTTGTAATGTTAGCATATTTTACTATAGCTTATAGAGGTTAGGAATTTTATAGATACTATAGCTAGAAGCCTTTTTAAGAGATAGTGAGCTCAGGATGTTAGGAGCAAACAAGATTTAGGAAGATAAGTAGTAAACTGAGGAATGTAGCACTAGTTACAAAGTAATCATAAGTTAACCATAGGCACATTAGAGGAAGTAGATAATAGATGGTAAAGCTGATTCCGAGAGAATCACTGAAGCAGGAACTCTGTTTGAAGAGCAACAATGATTTATGGACATAATAAATCTGGGTGAGGGGGAACTGAAAATGTCAAACCTCTGACCTAATGCTTTTGTAAAAGTATAAAAGAAAATCTTAAACTTGAAATAAATTGGCAGTCCAAGAAAACTGAGAGGCTGTCTCATCGCCAACACCGTTCATCTCTTCAGGTTGAATCCCCGGCTGCTGGAGCTGGATTCCGGCATTTCCCCAAATCCTAAGGGCTATGTTCTCATTTCTAATCTGGGGACCTTTCTTAAGAAGCAGCTCATCTCCCTGTTTCAAGCAAAAGAGGATAACCTAACGTCACTTTAAACCTTGGTTTCCCCCAATCACCTTTCATTTTTAATCCCTTAGCCTCTCAATGAACTTCCATATTCAGAAGAAAAGCACACTGTTAACTAACAAAGGATAAGGAATTTAAGCCTTGTAAAATCCTCAAGAGCTCCAGAGAACAGTTCCAGGGATTTTTAACTAAGATTTCAGTGTTGGAAACAAAGGGCAAATTGCATTAGGCTAGAATCTAGTTGTATTTCTTTACTAGTAACAGCACATCTACCTCTTCTCTCTTTGAGATTTGTTCTTACCAAAAACAAAAAACAGAAAGAAAACCAGGTTTTCTTTCCTGGTTTTCCAGGACCAATACAAAAACCATACAAGGGATTACAAACGAGGCAGATAAAGCACAATCTTTATCCTCATCATTTCAGTCCCAAAGCAAGAAACTGCCCTCCACTGAAGCATATCAAGAATATATCAGAGAAGTCAGAACAGCTCTGGTTCACCTTCTTCAACAACTGAAAAAAACTCAGAGAATGGAAATACCAAAGAGCAGAATGGGCTGTGTAAAAAATACTTAGCTTTTGCTTTGATTTAAAAGAAAAAAAACTACCAAATATAAAAATGAATCTATTTAACCATGATAAAGATGCTGTTGATCTGTGCCAACCTTTAAACTACAATCATAAATATTGAATTCACATGCAATCTCTCTTCAATTGAAAACATCTTCTTTGTACCAATAGAATAAAGGGTTCTATGTGTAGAGTATCATCTAAAGAAGTTTTGAAATTCATTTTCCAGGTCCTTTCAGATAAGCAGCTACTCCCTGAATATAATCTCACCTTGGTGTTCTTTCTGGGGAATATACTTAACTACTTCACATTCTGAGCACAAAGGATGCACAGACTTCAGATACCTGTTCCACTTAAGGAAATTATCTAGGAAGTACTTTCGTATTTTGCTTTTTCCTGAAATTTTGAACACAAATTGAGGAGTACCTTCCTAATATTATATAGTATTTGTCTTTGAAAGTTCCCCCTAGGACTCCAGGACTGATGGTCTATGTCACCACTCCCCTGCCTCTGGTTCCTAGGCAAGTCCTTGTTGCTATCACATCTCCCCATTTCTGACCTGTTCATGGGGTCAATAGTGATGGGGGAGAGAGAGACCACCCTGGAAGTTGCTGCTGCTCACAAGATCACGGGGCAGAGGGAGTCAGGGAAGTTGATGCAGACCTGGATCACCTAAGTGGGGCAACTCAAAGAAACAGCACTAGGCTCCCCCTTGGCAGAGCCTGAGCTCAGCTTCCTAGGACTCCTAAATCAACGTGTTGAGAAAACAAGCATCACTGCTTCCTATTTGTTTGGGGAAAGAGGATTCTAAGTTTTCTGCTCTGAGACAAGTAACTTCAAGTAAACACAGTATCAGATTTTCTCCTGCTGGATTCTGGAGTTGGGAATCTCTCTAAATTAAAGTCCAGGCTTTGCCCCGTGGTAAGTTAAGTTTCTATTACCCCAGTTTTAAAATCTGTAAGATGAGGATAACCATAGAATTCTTGTGAGCAAAAAGTGGAAGATGGTAAGAGGGTAAAACATGTTAAAGTGAAAATCATTCAGTTGTATCCAACTCTTTGTGACCCCATGGACTATACAGTCCATGGAATTCTCCAGGTCAGAAAACAGGAGTAAGTAGCCTTTCGCTTCTCCAGGGGATCTTCCCAACCCAGGGACAGAACCCAGGTCTCCCACACTGCAGGCAGATTATTTACCAACCGAGAACCAGGGAACATGTTAAAACATGTTAGTTCAGTACAGTTCAGTTCAGTCACTCAGTCATGTTCAACTCTTTGTGACTCCATGGACTGCATCACAACAGGCTTCCCTATCCATCACCAACTCCCAGAGCTAAGGATTCCACAAATGTTAGGGATTATTATTAAAACCTGTGTAACTTGTCAGGGCCTTCAACAAACACTAGAGAAACAGAAATGAGACACAGAGGCCCTGTCCTCAAGGAGAGGAAGAAAATAGTCAAGAATGTGGGGGGGGCAAAAAAATGCCAGAAATCTTCATGGAGGGCTGGAAAGTATGAGTGGGTACAGAGTCCAGGGCTGGAAAGAATATTATGGGACGGGAGCCAGATATCAAAAGATAAAAAGGAAGTGATATTCTCTCCTGTTGTTTCATATTGGAAAGACAGATTTTTCTGTCTTGCCTTTCCTTAAAACTCCTAATTTGCTAATCTGTTTTCCTCTCACTCTTTAAATTTATATAAACAATGTGCTTTACAATATAAAAAATACAGGTAAAGAAAATCACCCAAAACCACAAAAATATAAACAGAAATTAAACAGCAAAATCAGTCCAGAATGTGTTACTCTTTCTACTTAACTAGAAGTTATTGGAACGGTCAATGCCCTGATCCTTAAGGATAGTAATAGCTACTACTGACTGAGGATTCCTAAGAACTAGAAATGGGCCACAACTGTTTTCTTATCCAGTTATATCTTCACAACAAATCTGTGCAGCAGTAATTTCTAGAACTAGTTTAAGGACCAGGACTATGAACCTTAGAAGCTGAATGACTTCACCAAGGCCCCATAGTCAGATGAGGCAGAGTAGAAATAAAAATGTGGGTCATGTTGATACTTGGTCTCCACTCTTAAACATTCGATCACTGGCTGCCTCCTGAATGACTTCCTTGGGCCTTTTACACATTGCAGGATCTCTTCAGATTCTCTCTCTTGAGTCAACCAATACTGTGCGTTGGAGTGAATATAAAGTGCATATAAAGTGAAACAAAAACAAATAAAGGTTCTGTGTTTACAATGGTTAGCGATTATTATCTACATGGATACAAAGCTTAATAATGTTTTGTAAGCAAACTCTCTGGAGTGTGTACATAAAACAGGCACAAAGGTAGAATGGAAACTGATAGAGCAAATTCAAAACCTGGTGATGTCAAGGGATGTTTAGTCTTTGCTCAGATGTACTCCAAAACATTACATGCAGAGCCAAGAATCATCCAGTGTTATATCTTTATATAGGGAGTACTTTTACATACACAAGCACACAACCTTTTCTTATCAAGAAGCATTAACAGGACACATTTATAGATACTTTCATCCATGGACATAAAAGTAATTTGCAGACATGCTAATTATTTCTAACACTAATTTCATCTGGCCCATTTCAGAGATGGGTACAATCAAAACACAAATCTTGGGAATTTAACTTCATTTTTCTCTTGTTATTCTTCAGTCATGCAGTCACGTCTGATTCTGCCACCCCATGGACTGCAGCATGCCATCTTTCCCTGTCCTTCACCAGCTCCCAGAGTTTGCTCAAACTCCACTGAGTCGGTGATGTTATCCAACCATCTCATCCTCTGTTGTCTCCTTCTCCTCCTGTCTTCAATCTTTCTCAGCATCAGGGTCTTTTCCAATGAGTCAGCTCTTCGCATTCAGTGGCCAAAGTACTGTAGCTTCAGCTTCAGCATTAGGCCTTCCAATGAATATTCAGGACCAATTGCCTTTGGGATTGACTGGTTTGATCTCCTTGCTGTTCAAGGGACTCTCAACAGTCTTCTCTACCTCCACAGTTGGAAGGCATTAGTTATTTGGTGCTCAGAGTTTTTTGCTGCCAGCTCTCACATCCATACATGACTACTGGAGAAATTAGAGCTTTGACTACACAGACCTTTGTAGACAAAGTAATGTCTCTGCTTTTTAATATGCTGTCTAGGTTAGTCATAGCTTTTCTTCCAAGGAGCACACTTCTTTTAATTTCATGGCTGCAGTCACCATCTGCAGTGATTTTGGAGCCCAAAAAACTAAAGTCTGTCACTGTTTCCATTGTTTCCCTATCTATTTGCCATGAAGTGATGGGACCAGATGCCATGATCTTTGTTTTTTGAATGTTGAGTTTTAAGCCAGCTTTTTCACTCTCCTCTTTCACTTCCACTCTTGGCTTCATCAAAAGGCTCTTTAGTTCCTCTTCGCTTTCTACCATAAGGGTGGTGTCACCTGCATATCAGAGGTTATTGATATTTCTCCTAGCAATCTTGATGTCAGCTTGTGCTTCATCCAGTCTGGCATTTCACATGATGTACCCTGTATATAAGTTAAATAAGCAGGGTGACAATATATAACCTTGACATACTCCCTTTCCTATTTGGAACCAGTCTGTTGTTCCATGCCCAGTTCTAACTGTTGCTTCTGGACCTGCATATAGGTTTCTCAGGTGGCAGGTAAGGTGGCCTGGCATTCCCATCTCCTTAAGAATTTTCCACAGTTTGTTGTGATCTACACAGTCTTTAGTATCGTCAGTGAAGCAGATGTTTCCCTGGAATTCTCTTGCTTTCTCTATGATCCAATGGATGTTAGCAATTTGATCTCTGGTTACTCGCCTTTTCTAAATCCAGCTTGGACATATAGAAGGTTTTGGTTCACGTACTGTTGAAGCCTATCTTGAAGGGTTTTGAGCATTATTTTGCTAGCATGTGAAACGAGTAAAATTGTGCATTCGTTTGAACATTTCTTGGCATTGCCCTTCTTTGTGATTGGAATGAAAACTGACATTTTCCAGTCCTGTGGCCACTGCTGAGTTTCCAAATTTGCTGGCATATTGAGTGCCGTGCTTTTACAGCATCATCTTTGAGGCTTTGATATAGCTCAGCTGGAATTCCATCACCTCCACTACTTTTTTTCATAGTGATTCTTCCTAAGGCCCACTTGACTTCACACTTCAGGATGTCTGGCTCTAGGTGAGTGATTATACCATCACAATTATCCAGGTCATTAAGGTCTTTTTTGTATAGTTCTTCTGTGTATTCTTGCCACCTCTTCTTAATATCTTTTGCTTCTGTTAGGTCCATTCTTCTGTGTATTTTTGCCACCTCTTCTTACTATCTTTTGCTTCTGTTAGGTCCATACCATTTCTGTCCTTTATTGTGCCTATCTTTTCATGAAATATTCCCTTGATATCTCTAATTTTCTTGAAGAGATATCTAGTCTTTCCCATTCTGTTGTTTTCCTCTATTTCTTTGCACTGTGTTCTTAAAAAGGCTCTCTTATCTCTCCTTGCTAACCTCTGGAACTCTGCAATCAAATGGGTATATCTTTCCTTTTCTCCTTTGCCTTTAGCTTCTCTTCTTTTCTCAGTTATTTGTAAGGCCTCCTCTGACAACCATTTTGCTTTTGTGTATTTCTTTTTCCTGTGCATGGTTTTGATCATCTATTATTTCCTACTATAATCACTAAGTTATGAATCTAATACCCATATCAATTCAGTCGCTCACTCGTGTCCGACTCTTTGTGACCCCATGAACTGCAACATGCCAGGCCTCCCTGTCCATCACCAACTTCCAGAGTTTACCCAAACTCATGTCCATTGAGTAGGTGATGTCATCCAACCATCTCATCCTCTGTCGTCCCCTTCTCATCCTCCCTTCAAACTTTCCAAACATCGGGGGCTTTTCAAAAGACTCAGATCTTCTCATCTGGTGGCCAAAATATTGGAGTTTCAGTTTCTTTTTTTTAAATATAAATTTATTTAATTGGAGGCTAATTACAATATTGTATTGGTTTTGCCATACATCAACATTAGTCCTCCACACGTGTACATGTGTTCCCCGTCCTGAACCCCTCTCCCACCTCCCTCCCCATACCATCCCTCTGGGTCATCAGTCCTTCCAATGAACACCCAGGACTGATCTCCTTTAGGATGCACTGGTTGGATCTCCTTGCAGTCCAAGGGACTCTCAAGAGTTTTCTCCAACACCACAGTTCAAAAGCATCAATTCTTCTGTGCTCAGCTTTCTTTATAGTCTAACTCTCACATCCATACATGACTACTGGAAAAACCATAGCCTTGACTGCTGCTACTGCTACTGCTAAGTCACTTCAGTCGTGTTGGACTCTGTGCGACCCCACAGATGGCAGCCCACCAGGCTCCCCCATTCCTGGGATTCTCCAGGCAAGAACACTGGAGTGGATTGCCATTTCCTTCTCCAATGCATGAAAGTGAAAAGTGAAAGTGAAGTCGCTCAGTCGTGTCCGACCCTCAGCAACCCCATGGACTGCAGCCTTCCAGGCTCCTCCATCCATGGGGTTTTCCAGGCAAGAGTACTGGAGTAGGGTGCCATTGTCTTCTCCATGGCCTTGACTAGTATTGACAATTGTGGACCTTTATTGACAAAGTAATGTCTCTGCTTTTTAATATGCTGTCTAGGTTGGTCATAACTTTCCTTCTAAGGAGTAAGCATCTTTTAATTTCATGGCTGCAATCACCATCTACAGTGATTTTGGAGCCCCAAATAATAAAGTCAGTCACTGTTTCCACTGTTTCCCCATCTATTTGCCACAGTTAGAACTGGACATGGAAAATAAAGACTGGTTCTAAATCAGGAAAGGAGTACGTCAAGGCTGTATATTGTCACCCTATTTATATAACTTATATGCAGAATACATCATGCAAAATGCAGGGCTGGATGAAGCATAAGCTGGAATCAACATTTCCAGGAGAAATATCAGTCACCTCAGATATGCAGATGACACCACCCTTATGGCAGAAATTGAAGAGGAACTAAAAAGCCTTTTGATGAAAGTGAAAGAGGAGAGTGACAAAGTTGACTTAAAACTCAACATTCAGAAAACTAAGATCATGGCATCTAGTCCCCAGACAGGGAAACGAAACAGTGACAAATTTTATCTTTTGGGGCTCCAAAATCACTGCAGATAGTGACTGCAGCCATGAAATTAAAAGATGCTTGCTCCTTTGAAGAAAAGTTATGACCAACCTAGACAGCATATTAAAAAGCAGAGACATTGCTTTGCCAACAAAGGTCTGTATAGTCAAAGCTATGGTTTTTCCAGTAGTCATGTATGGATGTGAGACTGGGAAAGATTGAAGGCAGGAAGAGAAGGGATGACAGAAAATGAGTTGGGTGGATGGCATCACCGACTCGATGGATATGAGTTTGAGCAAGCTCTGGGAGTTGGTGATGGACAGGGAAGCCTGGCATGTGGCAGTCCATAGGGTCACAAAGAGTTGGACATGACTGGGTGACTGAACTGAGCTGAAAACTGAAATAAATCATAATGGAAACGAATATGAAAAAGTATATGCATGTATATACATATATAGATATATCAACTAAATCAACTGAGTCACTTTGCTGTACACCAGAAACTAACACAACATTGTACATCAACTATATTTCAATATAAAATAATTAAAACAAAATCTTGTATGTGATGAGAATATCTGTTGAAAATACCTGCTGCTAAAAATATGCTCTATTGGGGGCAAAAGGTTTAACATTTTCATCCAATTTGAAAACAAACAAAAATCAAATTAAAATCAATCAAACTTAGGTGCCTTATAAAAAGAACATGTGAGAATGCTCTGATGTGCAAACCTGTAATATGATTGACATTTTCTTCCTTAAATTGTGAAGTCCAGCTTGTCCTATCAGACAACGATCAACCCAAAGTGAGCCTTCGGGTTCTGACAATCGAAAAACTGCAGAAAAAAACAGAACTCTTTCCAGCTCCTGTTCTTCCCACAATGCCAACCTGTAATGAGATCCAGAAGGGATTAAGAAGTAAAAACATGCAACAAACCTAGAAGAAGCCCTGCCAGTTGAGCAAGAATTTTAAAGGTTGTACATAGAATGTAGTCTAAACATTTCTCAGTCATGGCAACTGTTGAAATTTGGGGCCAGATAATTCATTATTGGGGGATAATTAATTATAGTTAGTTTTGCCTGGATATATGCACAATATGCTGCATATTGTAGGATTTTCAGTAGTATGTCAGAGCCTAACCACTAGAAACCAGAAACATTCCCTACACTGTAGCAATCAAAAATGTCAGGCATTGACAAATGTCCCTTAGTTGAGACCCCATGGTTCAAAGAAGAGTTAAAAATAACAGAATCAATCTATAGGCAGTGAAAAGCCAGCAGTTTCCTAAGTGATTCATAAAAATTAAGTTTAAATTATCTTTATTCCTAATGCCAGGTATGTCTACATTGAGAATTATGTGGATAATTTTACAGTAATGTCAACAAGTCAGAAGTGTTATACACAAATAACTATTCATTTTCTGAGGGTTCTATTATTTGAGAGGAATTTTTTTGATAGAAAAATTAAGTCACTTTCTAACATTAAATACCTTAATTATGTTCTGTCCTTGAATAAAACATCTTACAATTGTAAAACGCAGGTCTCACTATCTTAATGGGCAGCAGCCAATAGGCAAAATTCACATAATGAGATTAATAATACAATTAACATTTGCTATTTATATGAAACCTTTCATCTCAGCACTTCAAAAGGGATTTTAAAAGCCAGTTGATACCTATAATCATATCTTAGAAAGACACATTTGAAGTATCAGTCTATTAAAACCAAAACAAAGAGAAATTAAGTGCACTATCAGTATATTCAAAGATAAACATAAAACATAGACAGAGGAGCCTGGCAGGCTACGATCCATGAGGTTGCAAAGAGTTGGACAGACTAAGCAGGTATAAGAGATAAGAAAGCAGGTAAAATGCAGGTGAGGAATGAAACTGTGTTGCAAAAGCTAGCTTTTAGATGACTACATTCAAGCATGTATGTGGAAACCAGCTTTTAAAAATTTTTTTAAATCAATGAGTTTGCCCAACTGATGAATCCTGGTGGAAGCTTCCCAAGAGATAATTTCATTTCTTTTTAAGAATCTGGAATCAGTGAGGGATGTAAGATATGCTTTCAATCATTTGTAAGTTAATTTAGTAAATTTTAAAAACTCAAGCCTTTAAACAGGGAAGTTAGGACTTTCTGATGACAGATTATATGTTGGGAATCTCACATATAATCTGTAAAATCAATAATGACATTAAGAAAAGAATTTATCTTTATAGAGATTAAATATAGGAGTCAGATGACTGAGAGACTAACAAACACACACATAAGAATAGGGGCTTCACTTCACAATGAACAAAGAATTAATCTCAAAAATATACAAGCAACTCCTGCAGCTCATTTCCAGAAAAATAAAAGACCCAATCAAAAAGTGGGCCAAAGAACTAAACAGACATTTCTCCAAAGAAGACATACAGATGGCTAACAAACACATGAAAAAATGCTCAACATCACTCATTATCAGAGAAATGCAAATCAAAACCACAATGAGGTACCATTTCACGCCAGTCAGAATGGCTGCTATCCAAAAGTCTACAAGCAATAAATGCTGGAGAGGGTGTGGAGAAAAGGGAACCCTCCTACACTGTTGGTGGGAATGTAAACTAGTACAGCCACTATGGAGAACAGTGGGGAAATTCCTTAAAAAACTGGAAATAGAGCTGCCATCAGATCAGATCAGATCAGTCGCTCAGTCGTGTCTGACTCTTTGCGACCCCATGAATTGCAGCACGCCAGGCCTCCCTGTCCATCATCAGCTCCCAGAGTTCACTCAGACTCACGTCCATCGAGTCAGTGATGCCATCCAGCCATCTCATCCTCTGGCGTCCCCTTCTCCTCCTGCCCCCAACCCCTCCCAGCATCAGAGTCTTTTCCAATGAGTCAACTCTTCCTATGAGGTGGCCAAAGTACTGGAGTTTCAGCTTTAGCATCATTCCTTCCAAAGAAATCCCAGGGCTGATCTCCTTCAGAATGGACTGGTTGGATCTCCTTGCAGTCCAAGGGACTCTCAAGAGTCTTCTCCAACACCACAATTCAAAAGCATCAATTCTTTGGCACTCAGCCTTCTTCACAATCCAACTCTCACATCCATACATGACCACAGGAAAAACCCTAGCCTTGACTAGACGAACCTTTGTTGGCAAAGTAATGTCTCTGCTTTTGAATATGCTATCTAGGTTGGTCATAACTTTCCTTCCAAGGAGTAAGCGTCTTTTAATTTCATGGCTGCAGTCACCATCTGTAGTGATTTTGGAGCCTAGAAAAATAAAGTCTGACACTGTTTCCACTGTTTCCCCATCTATTTGCCATGAAGTGGTGGGACCAGATGCTATGATCTTCGTTTTCTGAATGTTGAGCTTTAAGCCAACTTTTTCACTCTCCACTTTCACTTTCATCAAGAGGCTTTTGAGTTCCTCTTCACTTTCTGCCATAAGGGTGGTGTCATCAGCATATCTGAGGTTATTGACATTTCTCCCAGCAACCTTGATTCCAGCTTGAGCTTCCTGCAGTCTAGCGTTTCACATGATGTACTCTGCATAGAAGTTAAATAAACAGGGTGACAATATACAGCCTTGATGTACTCCTTTTCCTATTTGGAACCAGTCTGTTGTTCCATGTCCAGTTCTGACTGTTGCTTCCTGACCTGCATACAGATTTCTCAAGAGGCAGGTCAGGTGGTCTGGTATTCCCATCTCTTTCAGAATTTTCCACAGTTTATTGTGATCCACACAGTCAAAGGTTTGGCATAGTCCATAAAGCAGAAATAGGTGCTTTTTGGAACTCTTTTGCTTTTTTGATAGTCTAGCGGGTGTTGGCAATTTGATCTCTGGTTCCTTTGCCTTTTCTAAAACGAGCTTGAACATCTGGAAGTTCATAATTCACGTATTGCTGAAGCCTGGCTTGGAGAATTTAAACATTACTTTACAAGTGTGAGAGATGAGTGCAGTTGTGAGGTAGTTTGATCATTCTTTGGCATTGCCTTTCTTTGGGATTGGAATGAAAAATGACCTTTTCCAGTCCTGTGGCCACTGCTGAGTTTTCCAATTTGCTAGCATATTGAGTGCAGCACTTTCATAGCATCATCTTTCAGGATATGAAATAGCTCAACTGGTACTTGGTCACCTCCACTAGCTTTGCTCTTAGTGATGCTTCCTAAGGCCCACTTGACTTCACTTTGTACCTTATGGTAAACTGTAATTTATGTAATTTAAATGGGCCATTCTCTCCATACAAGTAGGTTTTAATGTGTATATATGTGACTTATATGTTCTTTGTATAGGCAGACTTCAAAGATATTGTGGATTTGGTTCCAGACCACCTCAGTAAAGTGAACATCACAAAATAAGGTAAGTCATAGAAATATTTTTGTTTCTCCATGCATAGTAAAGTTATCCTTATACTATAATGTAGTTTAACTGCCCAATAGCCTTATGCCTAAAAAACAATGTATTGATGCATACCTTAATTTTCAAATACTTTATTGCCAAAAAGTGCTGCATTCAATATTCCAACAAATTTGGAAAATTCAGCAGTGGTCACAGGACTAGAAAAGTTCAGTTTTCATTCCAATCCCAAAGAAAGGCAATGCCAGAGAATGTTCCAACTATTGCACAATTGCACGCATCTAACACACTAGAAAAGTAATGCTCAAAATTCTCCAATTCAGGCTTCAACAGTACATGAGCTGTGAACTTCCAGATGTTCAAGCTGGTTTTAGAAAAGGCAGAGGAACCAGAGATCAAATTGCCAACATCTGCTGGATCACAGAAAGAGCAAGAGAGTTCCAGAAAAAACATCTATTTCTGGTTTATTAACTATGCCAAAGCCTTTGACTGTGTGGATCACAATAAAATGTAGAAAATTCTGAAAGAGATGGGAATACCAGACCACCTGACTTGACTCTTGAGAAACCTGTATGCAGGTCAGGAAGCAACAGTTAGAACTGGACATAGAACAACAGACTGGTTCCAAATTGGGGAAGGAGTACATCAAGGCTGTATATTGTCACCCTGCTTATTTAACTTATATGCAGAATACATCATGAGAAATGCTGGACTGGAAGAAGCATGAGCTGGAATCAAGATTGTCAGAAGAAGTATCAATAACTTCAGATATGCAGATGACATCACCCTTATGGCAGAAAGTGAAGAAGAATTAAAGAGCCTCTTGATGAAAGTGAAAGAGAAGAGGGAAAAAGTTGACTTAGAGCTCAACATTCAGAAAACTAAGATCATGGCTTCTAGTCCCATCACTTCATGGCAAATAGACAGGGAAACAGTGACAGACTTCATTTTTATGGGCTCCAAAATCATTGCAGATGGTTACTGCAGCCATGAAACAAAAAGCCACTTGCTCCTTGAAATAAAAGTTATGACCAACCTAGAATGCATATTAAAAAGCAGAGACATGACTTTTCCAACAAAGGTACATCTAGTCAAGGCTATGGTTTTTCCAGTAGTCCTGTATGGATGTGAGAGTTGGACTATGCAGAAAGCTGAACACTGAAGAATTGATGCTTTTGAACTGTGGTGTTGGAGAAGACTCTTAAGAGTCCCTTGGACTGCAAGGAGATCCAACCAGTCCATCCTAAAGGAAATCAGTCCTAAATATTCATTGGAAAGACTAATGCTGAAGCTGAAACTCCACAACTTTGGCCACCTGATGCAAAGAAATGATTTATTTGAAAAGCCCCTGATGCTGGGAAAGATTGAAGGCAGGAGGAGAAGGGGACAAGAGAGGATGAGATATCTGGATGACATCACTGACTCAATATACATGAGTTTGAGTAAACTCTAGGAGTTTGTAATGGACAGGGAGGCCTGGTGTGTTGCCATCCATTGGGCTGCAGAGAGTTAGACATGACTGAGCGACTGAACCAAACTGACAAAGTGCTAACCACCAGAGTGTTCAGCAGACTTTAGTAACAGTGAAGACCACTAATCACCATAAAAAATATAATAATAATGAAAAACTTTGAAATTCTGTGAGAATTACCAAAATGTGACAGAGACACAAAGTGAGAAAATGCTATAGGAAAAATGGAACCAGTGAATTTGTTCCTTGCAGATTTGGCACAAATATTCATTTTGTAAAAAAATGCAATATATGTGAAGCACAATAAAATCAGCTATGCCTGTATTTCCTGGTGTTCTTATGTGTAAACTGATATATCTCAGGACACAGGTGAGAACTGTGTCTGTGAGAATATGTGTATATTCCTATGCTACCAGCTCCAGTGAAACTGATTCATGTGTGCAAACTGGAACATCTGTAGACTGTGTGTATATGACTGAGATATGCAGGGGTACTGAGAGTTGCTCACAACCACAGGACTGTGAGCTTCAATTGACAGTGAGGAAAATAAGAAAAGATAACTCAAAGAAAATCCAGCTTTGGCTATTTCTACCATTTAGTCATCAAAACTATAGTCTGAAAGTCTTTCATGATCATCAGTGGGTTTTACCAATTGCCTATGGAGATAATCAGTATCAGCAAGCTTGCATTCCTAACACAAAAGACACAACAAAAATATTTTAGCAGCTTTGCAAATGCCCGTTTTTCCAAGAGACTCAGGATTGGTCTCTGATTGAGTCAGGATTGAACCTGGGACCCTTTGCTGCAGTGCTTATACCGGACAAACATCTCATCAAACAACAAAATACGAAGAAACTATAAGAGACTAAAAATAACTGTGTGTATGTGTTAGTTGCTCAGGCGTGTCCAACTCTCTGTGACCCCATAGACTATAGCCTACCAGGCTCCTCAGTCCATGGAATTCCCCAGGCAAGAATACTGGAGTGGTTGCCATTCCCTTCTCCAGGGGATCTTCCTGACTCAGGGATCAAATCTGGTTCTCCCACATTGCAGGCAGATTATTTACCATCTGAGCCACCAGAAAAGCCCATGAAAATAACTGTGTGTGCACTCAACTGGAGCAAATTATGGACAAGGAGATTCTAAAAAAGACCAAAAAAAAAAAAAAACCCAAACTGCTACTTCTGAAGAGCTGAGGGTTAAAATAGGGTATTGTGCATGCCCCCTACACACACCCACCAAAGAAGTGAACAAACACCTAAGCCACCCCTCCAGCCCACGTACTGGACCTGCCCCTACTGTCAGTCCGTATAAGGAACCACCTTGGGGAGATAACTAGGGAACCTATTACTTATTTTCGGTCCCTCTTGCTGCAGTAGGGGCACCAGTAAAGCCTTGCCTGAAATTCTTGTCTCGCCTCTGATTAATTCAATAAAATAAGAAGTACACCAATTTGTTAGACATTTTCACCTGGATCTCTCTTCACATATCAAACTCAATATGATCAACATCCAGTGCCCCACACAAAATAGCCACTCCCTTTGACTTCCTCACTTTAATGTCATTATTTCTTTCCTAGGATCATAGACTCAGCTGTCTGCCTTACTTCCAGCTTTCCCTGAGTCCAGCATGCTGCCAAGCCCTGAAGACTCTATTCTTGAAATGTTTCATGACACAATCCCTCATTTTAAGGTCCACATTGAGCACCTGAGTGTCAGGCTGCATTACCTTTTCAAAAACAAAATAAACTTTTTTCTTCATCATAATCAGTACAAATCAATTTAGCCGTCACCCAAGCACTCTGATAAAACCATTCTTAAGATGTTGATGCATTTTCTTTCTATATTTGAGTGTGTGTTCTTTTTTATCCTTTTTATTTTTGCATATGTGTTCTTATAAATATAAGTTCATGTATTTAAAGAAAATGGGATTAATATGATTAATTACTGTAGTAATCTGTTCCCCTGTTGGTGAATACTTAGGTGGTCTCAAATATTTTGCTATTATAAATAATTCAGCGTTATATATCCTTATATATATTGTTTTATACAGTCAGCAAAAACAAGACTGGGAGCTGACTGTAACTCAGATCATGAGTTCCTTATTGCCAAATTCAGACTTAAATTGAACAAAGTAGGGAAATCCACAAGACCATTCAGGTTATGATCTAAATCAAATCCCTTACAACTACGCAGTAGAAGTGAGAAATTCTTCTAATCCCCTAAATTCAAGGGATTAGATCTGATAGAGTGCCTGAAGAACTATAGATGGAGGTTCATGACATTATGCAGGAGGCAGGGATCAAGACCATCCCCAAGAAAAAGAAATGTAAAAAGGCAAAATGGTTGCTGAGGAGCCTTGCAATTAGCTGTGAAAAGAAGAGAAGCAAAAGGAAAAGGAGAAAAGGAAAGATATACCCATCTGAATGCAAAGTTCCAAAGAAGAGCAAGAGGGATAGAGAGCCCTTTTAAATGAACAATGCAAAGAAATACAGGAAAACAACAGAATGGGAAAGACTAGAGATCTCTTCAAGAAAATTAGAGATACAAAGGGAACATTTCATGCAAACATGGGCACAATAAAGGACAGAAATGGTATGGACCTAATGGAAGGAGAAGATATTAAGACGAGGTGGCAAGAATACACAGAAGAACTATACAAAAAAGACCTTTATGACCCAGATAATCACGATGGTGTGATCACTGACCTAGAGCCAGACATCCTGGAATGTGAAGTCAAGTGGGCTTTAGGAAGCATCACAATGAACAAAGCTAGTGGAGGTGATGGAATTCCGGTTGAGCTATTTCAAATCCTAAAAGATGATGCTGTGAAAGTGCTGCACTTAATATACCAACAAATTTGTAAAACTCATCAGTGGTCACAGGACTGGAAATGATCAATTTTCATTCCAATCCCAAAGAAAGGCAATGCCAAAGAATGCTCAAACTATTACACAATTGCAGTCATCTCACACACTAGTAAACTAATGCACAAAATTCTCCAAACCACGCTTCAACAGTATGTGAACCGTGAACTTCCAGATGATCAAGCTGGTTTTAGAAAAGGCAGAGAAACCAGAGGTCAAATTGCCAACATCCATTTGATCATCAAAAAAGCAAGAGAGTTCCAGAAAAAAAAACATCTATTTCTGCTTTATTGACAATGCCAAAGCCTTTGAGTGCATGGATCACAACAAACTGTGGGAAATTCCTAGAGATGGGAATACCATACCACCTGACCTGACTCTTGAGAAATCTGTATGCAGGTCAAGAAGCAACAGTTAAAACCGGACATGAAACAACAGACTGGTTCCAAATAGGGAAAGGAGTACATCAAAATTGTAAATTGTCATGCTGCCTATTTAACTTATATGCAGAGTACATCATGAGAAATGCTGGACTGGATGAAGCACAAGCTGGAAGCAAGATTGCTGGGAGAAATATCAATAACTTCAGATACGCAGATGACACCACCCTTATGGCAGAAAGCAAAGAATAAATAAAGAGCCTCTTGATGAAAGTGAAAGAGGAGAGGGAAAAAGTTGGTTTAAAGCTCAATATTCAGAAAAATAAGATCATGGCATCTGGTCCCATCACTTCATGGCAAATAGGGAAACAGTGACAGACTTCATGGTGGCTCCAAAATCACTGCAGATGGTGAGTGCAGCCATGAAATTAAAAGACGCTTGCTCCTTGGAAGAAAAGTTATGACCAACCTAGACAGCATATTAAAAAAGCAGAGGCATTACTTTGCGAAGAAGGTCCATCAGGTCAAAGCTATGGTTTTTCCAGTGGTCATGTATGGATGTGAGATTTGGACTATAAAGAAAGCTGAGCACTGAGGAATTGATGCTTTTGAACTGTGGTGTTGGAGAAGACTCTTGAGCGTCCTTTGGACTGCAAGGAGATCCAACCTAAAGGAAATCCATCCTAAAGGAAATCAGTCCTGAATATTCTTTGGAAGGACTGATGCTGAAGCTGAAACTCTAATACTTTGGCCACCTGATGCAAAGAACTGACTCATTTGAAAAGACACTGATTCAGGGAAAGATTGAAGGCGGGAGGAGAAGTGGATGACAGAGGTTGAGATGATTGGATGGCATCACAAACTCAATGGACATGAGTTTGAGTAAACTCTGGGAGTTGGTAATGGACAGGGAGGCCTGGCATACTGCCATCCATTGAGTCACAGATAATGAGACAAGACTAAGCGACTGAACTGAACTGATATATCCTTAAACCTAAATCTTTGCAAACAACTCAGATACTTCCTTAAGATAAATTTTCAGATACAGAAATGCTGAGACTCAGGTATGAATCAGATTTTCATGCTGGTCCCACCTCCTGGAATGCCTTTCTCAAACATTTCCACCTTCTGGAATCCTAACCACAAGTCACTAAGTGTGTCTTACATGGCTACTCTCTGGGCATATATCTAGAGAAAAACATGGTCTGAAAGGATACATACACTCCAATGTTCATTGCAGCATTATTTATAATAGCCAAGACATGGAAGCAACCTAAAAGTCCACTGACAGAGGAATGGATAAAAGGGTGTGGTATGTATTAATATATAAAATGGAAAGTATTCATCCATTAAAAAGTGAAATAATGCCATTTGCAGCAAGACGGCTGGACCTAGAGATTGTCATACTGAGCAAAGTCAGACAGAGAAGCAGAAACATCACACAGCATCTTTTATGTCCTGTGCTGTGCTTAGTTGCTTCAGTTGTGTCTGACTCTTTGCCACCCAATGGCCTGTAACCTGCCAAGCTCCTCTGTCCATGGGATTCTCCAGGCAAGAATACTGGAGTGGGTTGTGGTTTACTCTTCCAGGGGTCAAACCCGCATTTCCTGAATCTCTTGCATTATAGGCAGATTCTTTACTGCTGCGCCACCAGAGAAGCCCATGACAGCCCTTATATGGAGAATCTAAAAGCATGTGAAACAAATCAACTTATTTACAAAATAGAAACAGACTCACAGACTTAGAGAAGAAACTTACAGTTGCCCAGAGGAAGGCTGTGGGGAAGGGATAGTTAGGGAGTTTGGGATCTACATGTCTACATGTACACACCGCTATATTTAAAATGGATAACCAAAAGAGACCTACTGCCTAGTAAAGGGAACTCTGCTCAATGTTATGTGGTAGCTTTGATGGGAGGGGAGTTTGGGGAAGAATGGATACATGTACATGTATGGCTGAGTCCCTTTATTGTTCACCTGAAACTATCACAACATTGTTAATCGGCTATACTCCAATAAAAAATAAAAAGCTTAAAAAAAAAAAAAAAAACACCTCTTTCCTTAATCGTAATCAGTGTAAATGAATCTGAAAAGTAAATAAATACTAGCCATCACCCCAGCACTCTGATAAAACCATTTGTAAGATGTTGATGTGTTTTCTTTCTAGATTTGTATGTGTGTTCTTTCTCCTTTCTTATTTCATTGTTGTTTAGTCAACTAAGTCATATCTGACTTTCGTGAACCCAATGATTGTAGTCCACCAGGCTCCTCTGCCCATGGGATTTCTCAGGCAAGAATACTGGAGTGGGTTGCCATTTCCTCCTCCACTGGATCTTCCTGACTCAGGGATCAAATTCACATCTCCCGCTTGGCAGGCTGATTCTTAACACTGAGCCACCAAGGAAGCCATTATTTCTATATATGTGTTCTTAAAGATAAAAGTTCATATATTGAAACAAAATGGAATTAATATGAACATACTGTTGTAATCTGTTTTTATTTAGATTTCAAAAAATACATTTATTTTAATGGCTATATAATATTATAGTATATGTGATCATTTATTTAACAAATTGCCTATTGTTGGATATTTTAGGTGGTCTCCAATATTTTACAGTTATAAATAACTGGTTATATATCCCTGAAGCTAAATCTTTCTAAACAACCTTAATTATTCCCTGAAGATAAACTCTTAGATGTGGAATTGCTGAGAACCAGGTGTGAACATTTTTTGAGATGGCTGTTAAGTACTGCCAGCCTACCTCTCAGAAACATGATACCATTTTCTATTCCTACTAGTTTCCTTGCACATTCACAAACCCGTGTGTTATAACTTTGTTTTAATCAACATCAGTTTGATCCCAAAAGGTGGAATCAGTTCCCCATGACATCTTGCTCGAGGTGAAACAGCTACTGGCTCTCTGCCTCCCACATCTGCCCACTCTGGTCCATGTGCACTCACTTCTCAAACTAAACTCCCAAAGGACGGCATTATGCCTGATGTGTGCCCCAGGAAGTCACCTGTACAAATCTGTACTCACTAATCTCTCCATCCTTCATCTCCACAAGTCAGCTCCTTGGGGCTTTCTGGGTAGTTCTGAGGGTTGAGTGTGAATATGTGTGTTATACACCTGGTACTTCTTTTCCCTGAATGCTCTGCAGATGCCTAATTCTTCATTCACTGAATCAGGGCAACATGCCTTTGCTAATGTTGGTCCCACCTCCTGGAATGACTTTCACAAATGTTTCCACCTCCTGAAATCCTAGCAAGTCACTAAGTGTATTTCATATACCTAATTTCTCATAAATACTCTACTTGTTCCCTTATGTGGACTTCTCTCCAACCCTAACTGATGTTATATCATTTTGTCTAAACTCCTATAAAAATTATAACTGCTTTCTATATTACAAAGCTGGTACAAGCATTTTCTTATTTCTTCAAGTGAACTGTATGTGCTAAAATCAGGATCTGTATTGAATTTGCCCTTGTATTATTTTTTAATTAATTTATTTTATTTTATTACCTGTGGTATCCTGAGACAGAGGCTTTTACAGGGAGCTAAGTTTTTTAACTCAGACTGGAGAAATTTATGGATAATCTCTTACTATATTATTTAGGTATAGGATAAGCTGGACAGAGAAATAGATATGGCAGATGGATCCCATAGTCATAAATATGATTGCAAATGGCCAACCCCTTATTTACACAGAACAGACAACAATTTATGCAGCATAAGCAGTTAAGGTAATTTTGTGCTGTGTGCTAAGTTGCTTCAGTCATGTCTGACCCTGCAACCCTACCGGCTGAAGCTCGTTAGGCTCCTCTGTCCATGGGATTCTCCAGGCAAGAATACTGGAGTGGGTTGCCAAGCCCTTCTTCAGGGGATCTGCCCCATCCAGGGATCGAAACCTTGTCTTTTATGTTTCCTACATTGGCAAGTGGATTCTTTACCACTAGCACCACCTGGGAAGCCCCTAAGGTCATTTTAGATCCTACGAAAATGACAACCATCTACCTTTGCTCAAGTATTTACAGTGTGCTGGTCTTCATGCTGGGTGTTTAACGTGTCTTATTTTGTTTCAGTTGCAGAACAAAATTAGATGTTAAGTCCAATCAGTTCCATTTTGCAAATGAGGAGATAAAGGTATATATAATTAATTAGTTTGTCTGAAATAACAGAGCCCTTAAGTTGCAGCATGGGACTCAAATCCATGTATGGCAGCCTCTTTTTCATTTTGCTGATGGTCTCCTTATCTCCTTAATGGACTGACATGATATTATGCCCCCTCTGTGTAGCTGAAACAGAGAAAGTGGGGAGAGGTGTATTGTTCAGTTGCTAAGTCATGTCTGACTCTGTGACCCCATGAACTGCAGCACACTAGACTTCCCTGTCCTTCACTCTCTCCCAGAGTCTGCTCAAACTCATGTTCATTGACTCAGTGATGCCATCTAATCATCTCATCCTCTGTCACCCTGTTCACCTCTTGCTCTCAATCTTTCCCAGCATCTACGGTCTTTTCCAAGAAGTTGGCTCTTTGCACCAGGTGGCCAAAGTGTTGGAGCTTCAGCATCAGTCTTTCCAATGAATATTCAGGGTTGATTTCCATTAGGATTGACTGATTTCATCTCCTTGCTGTCTAAGAAACTCTCAAGAGTCTTCTCCAGCACCAGTTTGAAAGTATCAATTCTTTGGTGCTCAGCCTTCTTTATGTAGTTGCTGTTAAAAGAACAGGCCTACCATAGAAATCCTAATGCCAGAGAGTTAAAGCATGATGTGTATATGGATGCATAAAATGTGGTGAGTGGGACAAGATGACCAACATCACAGAGAAGAAAAGGGTACTTGAGGTCAGGTGGGCTGGCTGTCAGCAGGAAGAACTGACACCCACAGCTGGGCTGGGAGAGAAACCTGCAGCTGAGTGGGACAATGGTTCTTGGGAAATGGAACAAACAGACCTAATGCCCTGCTTGGAACAGCAAGCCTCATTCTTGATACCATCAGGTGGTTAAAGAGCTGCACATACACTGCTACACTGGGCTGTCTCTGACTTCAGGTCCAGGCAGGGCTGAGCCTGTGGAAAATCCCTCCAGTCCCTGCAGGAGTCTGGTGTGGGAAAGGCAGGAGTCAGATGAAAACTGCCTGTGATGAAGACAAACTTCACTGGAAAAGATGCAAATAAATGCATTGAAAGACACAGAGTTTGATTATAACATAAAGGCATGATTTCCAGAATATAAAAGTAAATAAATCTGTAGGGTAAGTGGCACAGAACATTCTAGAGCCTCCTGCTCAGACACAGCAGGTGTTTGGGTGATTCATGAGCTCAATTTCATACTGTCAAAGTATAGTTCTTGGAAATCATAAGTTATCACTCATCAAAAATTGCCCATGGGAGAGAAGACTTTACTGGGAGATCTTGTTCAAATGTGATGTTGAGTCAAGAGGTCTGGGTGAGCCTGAGACTCTGCATTTCTAAGAAGTTCCAGGTGATCCAGGTGCTGCTGGCCCTGACACCACCATCCAAGTCACAAGGAATGAGGAAGCCAGCAGGGCAAGTGGGTGTGCAAGGAGGGGTTGCTGAGAAAATAATATGTTAAAGAAGGAGAAAATGTAGGATAGCAATATTTTGCACATTAGAGCAAGGTATAGTAAGCACCTGTAAAAATGTATTATCCAAGTAATAGCTCTAAGCAAGAAAAGAAAATAACAAATGAAAATTAATCTACCTCAAGAGCTGGAAAATGCTATAAAATGACCCAGTACTCTCTAAAATGATCAAATCAAGCACAAAATCATTTAAATGAAAAACTCAGCCTCTGTTTGGAATCTAACCAGGAAGCCTAGGGGTCTATTTACCTCATTTTGGGTCTTTACTTTTACTAGCTATTTCTTCCATGAATTAGAAACCTCTAGATAGCATATTAAAAAGCAGAGACATTACTTTGCCAACAAAGGTCCGTCTAGTCAAGGCTATGATTTTTCCAGTAGTCATGTGTGGATGTGAGAGTTGGACTGTGAAGAAAGCTGAGTGTCGAAGAATTGATGCTTTTGAACAATGGTGTTGGAGAAGACTCTTGAGAGTCCCTTGGACTGCAAGGAGGTCCAACCAGTCCATTCTGAAGGAGATCAGTCCTGGGTGTTCTTTGGATGGAATGATGCTAAAGCTGAAACTCCAGTACTTTGGCCACCTCATGCGAAGAGTTGACTCATTGTAAAAGACTCTGATGCTGGGAGGGATTGGGGGCAGGAGGAGAAGGAGATGACAGAGGATGAGATGGCTGGATGGCATCACTGACTCAATGGACATGAGTTTGAGTGAACTCTGGGAGTTGGTGATGGACAAGGAGGCCTAGCCTGCTGCAGTTCATGGGGTTGCAAAGAGTTGGACATGACCGAGTGACTGGACTGAATTGCACTGAACTGATGGTGCTTACTACACTTTCCTGTTGACTCTAATTTCCAGGAATCTGGACAGCAGAGGACATGATGGAAAGAGAACAGAGCCCCACTTCTGCTAGGCAGGCTCACTCCCGTGTCCCCCAAAGCAGCCTCTCCATCAAATCCAACACCAAAGAGGTGTCCTGGAGTGTCAGGGGCTGGAACAGGTGAGCAGGAGAGGACACCTGAGATGTACACAAGTGGAGTGAAATCATTTCATGAACACACTGCCCAAGTATCACCTACAAATACAGAAATGAAGCTAACGGTGATACTGAGAGTTGACCAAAAACATGGATCAAAAATCAAGTTACTGCAATTATTAATTCAGTCATCAAACTCAATCTTCCCTCACATACTTTAGAACCTCAGATAACCCTAGGATTTGGGGATTTTAAGATAAAAGAATACAAATCTGTTATGGTCTTAAGTTGTACTACAGAGTTTCTTAGATATTCATATTTTTGGTTTGGGAGAAATTTAAGATCAGTACACATTAACAGAATTATGTTTACAATAGGAAATCTGATGGAGACATTGTCTCCAAGTAAGCAAACATCATCTACAGTCCTCTCAGGGACAGGATTTCATAAAAAGTGTAGCTAACATAGCTAATGCTTTCCTGCCATAGGAATCCTCATCTTCCTCCTGACCTAAATGAAAATGAAAACAATTTGGAGCAAGCTTTTGCTCTGTAATTAACTGAAGCTTCTATCTGGGTATCTATCATTTGAGCATTAAGTTGAATATTCTTTCATATTAAAAGGGTGCATGCATGCTCAGTCACTAAGTCATGTCCAACTCTTTGTGACCCCATTGACTGTAGCCTACCAGGCTCCTCTGTCCATGGAATTTTCCAGGCAAGAATACTGGAGCAGGTTGTCATTTCCTTCTCCAGAGGATCTTCCCCACCCAAGGACTGAACCCACATCTGTTGCTTTGCAGGCAGATGCTTTACCAGTGAGCTACCTGAGAAACGTGTGTGTGTTGGTTACTGGTTGCTCAGACCTGTGTGCTACTCACTCACTCTCCTAGCCAGCAGTCCCTCAGTACTCTTATTGTGCCCTGCAGAATGCAATTCCTGGGGAACAGAGATGAAAACAAGATGTTATCTGATCCTAAAACGCCTCAGGGTTCTATGAGATACAGATGAAAATTACGAAGCATGCCGCAGATGATACCTCTTATTTTAATTCTGGTAAAACATGTAACCTAAAATTTGCCAGCTTAACAATTTCTATTTCAAATCCTAAAGGATGATGCTGTGAAAGTGCTGCACTCAATAAGCCAACAAATTTGGAAAACTCAGCAGTGGCCACAGGACTGGAAAAGGTCAGTTTTCATTCCAATCCCAAAGAAAGGCAATGTTAAAGAATGTTCAAACTACCACACAACTGCACTCATATCACATGCTAGCAAAGTAATGCTCAAAATTCCCCAAGCTAGGCTTCAAAAGTACATGAACCAAGAACTTCCAGATGTTCAAGCTGGATTTAGAAAAGGCAGAGGAACCAGAGATCACATTGTCAACATCCACTGGATCAAAGAAAAAGCAAGAGAGTTCCAGAAAAAATACCTACTTCTGCTTTATTGACTACGCCAATATACGTCAAGGCTGTATATTGTCACCCTGCTTATTTAACGTATATGCAGAGTATAACATGCAAAATGCCAGGCTGGATTAAGCACAAGCTAGAATCAAGATTGCAGGAAGAACATATCAAAAACCTCAGATACACAGATGACACCACCTTTATGGCAGAAAGAGAAGAGGAACTAAAGAGGTTCTTGATGAAAGTGGAAGAGGAGGGTGAAAAAGCTGGCTTAAAACTCAATATTCAAAAAATGAAGACCATGCCATCTGTTCCCATCATTTCATGACAAATAGATGGGGAAACAATGGAAACAGTGACAGACTTTATTTTTCGGGGGGCTCCAAAATCACTGCAGATGGTGACTGCAGCCATGAAATTAAATATGCTTTCTGCTTGGAAGAAAAGCTATGACCAACCTAGACAGCATATTAAAAATCAGAGACATTACTTTATCAACAAATGTCTATATAGTCAAAGCTATGGTTTTTCCAATAGACATGTATGGATGTGAAAGCTGGACAACAAAGAAGGCTGAACGCCAAGAATTGATGCTTTCGAGATGTGGTACTGGAGAAGGCTCTTGAAAGTCCCTTGAACTGCAAGGAGGTCCAACCAGGAATCAGTCCTGAATGAACCCTAAAGGAAATCAATCCTGAATATTCATTGGAAGGACTGATGCTGAAGCTTAAACTCCAATACTCTGGCCTCATGATGTGAAGAACTGACTCATTTGAAAAGACCCTGATGCTGGGAAAGATTGAAGGCGTGAGGAGAAGGGGATGACATCAGAAGAGATGGTTGGATGGCATTACTGACTTGATGGACATGAGTTTGAGCAAGCTCCGGGAGCTGGTGATGAACAGGGAAGCCTGGGGTGCTGCAGTCCATGGGGTCACAAAGAGTCAGACATAACTAAATGACTGACCTGAACTGAACAATTTTTAAGAGTACAGTTTAGTGTTAAATGCATTCACACCTTTTTACAACCAATCTCCAGAATATTTCCTGTCTTGCAAAACTGAAATTCTGTACCTTATAAACCCAGCTCCCCATCCCTCTCACTCCAGTCCCTGGCTACCAATATTCTACTGTCTGTCTTTATAAATTTGACTGCTCTAGAATTCTCATACATGGAATCATATAGTATTCCTTCCTTTTGTTTCTGGTTTATTTCACTTAACATAATGTCCTCAAGGCTTACCTATAGATTAGAATTTTCTTTCTTTTTAAAGCTGAATAATAATATTTCATTATATCTACTACTACAGGTAGGAATCCCTCAGAAGAAATGGAGTAGCCATCATGGTCAACAAAAGAGTCCGAAATGCAGTACTTGGATGCAATCTCAAAAACGATAGAATGATCTCTGTTCATTTCCAAGGCAAACCATTCAATATCACAGTAATCCAAGTCTATGCCCCAACCAGTAATGCTGAAGAAGCTGAAGTTGAAAGGTTCTATGAAGACCTACAAGACCTTTTAGAACTAACACCCAAAAAAGATGTCATTTTCATTATAGGGGACTGGAATGCAAAAGTAGGAAGTCAAGAAACACCTGGAGGAACAGGGAAATTTGGCCTTGGAATATAGAATGAAGCAGGGCAAAGATTAATAGAGTTTTGCCAAGAAAATGCACTGGTCATAACAACCTCTTCCAACAACACAAGAGAAGACTATACATGGACATCACCAGATGGTCAAAACCGAAATCAGATTGATTATATTCTTTGCAGCCAAAGATGGAGAAGCTCTATACAGACATCAAAAACAAGACCAGGAGCTGACTGTGGCACAGACCATGAACTCCTTATTGCAAAATTCAGACTTAAATTGAAGAAGGTAGAGAAAACCACTAGACCATTCAGGTACGACCTACATCAAATCCCTTATGATTATACAGTGGAAGTGAGAAATAGATTTAAGGGCCTAGATCTGATAGATACGATGCCTGATGAACCATGGAATGAGGTTCGTGACATTGTACAGGAGACAGGAATCAAGACCATCCCCGTTGAAAAGAAACGCAAAAAAGCAAAATGGCTGTCTGGGGAGGCCTTACAAATAGCTGTGAAAAGAAGAGAAGTGAAAAGCAAAGGAGAAAAGGAAAGATATAAGCATCTGAATGCAGATTTCCAAAGAATAGCAAGAAGAGATAAGAAAGCCTTCCTCAGCGAACAATAAAAAGAAATAGAGGAAAACAACAGAATGGGAAAGACTAGAGATCTCTTCAAGAAAATCAGAGATACCAAAGGAATATTTCATGCAAAGATGGGCTCGATAAAGGACAGAAATGGTATGAGTCTAACAGAAGCAGAAGATATTAAGAAGAGATGGCAAGAATACACAGAAGAACTGTACAAAAAAGATCTTCATGACCCAGATAATCACGATTGTGTGATCACTGACCTAGAGCCAGACATCCTGGAATGTGAAGTCAAGTGGGCCTTAGAAAGCATCACTATGAACAAAGCTACTGGAGGTGATGGAATTCCAGTTGAGCTATTTCAAATCCTGAAAGATGATGCTGTGAAAGTGCTGCACTCAATATGCCAGCAAATTTGGAAAACTCAGCAGTGGTCGCAGGACTGGAAAAGGTCAGTTTTCACTCCAATCCCAAAGAAAGGCAATGCCAAAGAATGCTCAAACTACTGCACAATTGCACTCATCTCACAGGCTAGTCAAGTAATGCTCAAAATTCTCCAAGCCAGGCTTCAGCAATATGTGAACTATCAGCTTCCTGATGTTCAAGCTGGTTTTAGAAAAGGCAGAGGAACCAGAGATCAAATTGGCAACATCTGCTGGATCATGGAAAAAGCAAGAGAATTCCAGAAAAACATCTATTTCTGCTTTATTGACTATGCCAAAGCCTTTGACTGTGTGGATCACAATAAACTGTGGAAAATTCTGAAACTGATGGAAATACCAGAGCACCTGACCTGCCTTTTGAGAAATTTGTATGCAGGTCAGGAAGCAACAGTTAGAACTGGACATGGAACAACAGACTGGTTCCAAATAGGAAAAGGAGTACGTCAAGGCTGTATATTGTCACCCTGTTTATTTAACTTATATTCAGAGTACATCATGAGAAACGCAGGGCTGGATGAAGCACAAGCTGGAATCAAGATTGCTGGGAGAAATATCACTAACCTCAGATATGCAGATGACACCACCCTTATGGCAGAAAGTGAAGAGAAACTAAAAAGCCTCTTGATGAAGTTGAAAGTGGAGAGTGAAAAAGTTGGCTTAAAGCTCAACATTCAGAAAACGAAGATCATGGCATCTGGTCCCATCACTTCATGGGAAATAGATGGGGAAACAGTGGAAACAGTGTCAGACTTTATTTTTCTGGGCTCCAAAATCACTGAAGATGGTGACTGCAGCCATGAAATTAAAAGACACTTACTCCGTGGAAGGAAAGTTATGACCAACCTAGATAGCATATTCAAAAGCAGAGACATTACTTTGCCAACAAAGGTTAGTCTAGTCAAGGCTCTGGTTTTTCCTGTGGTCATGTATGGATGTGAGAGTTGGACTGTGATGAAGGCTGAGAGCCGAAGAATTGATGGTTTTGAACTGTGGTGTTGGAGAAGACTCTTGTGAGTCCCTTGGACTGCAAGGAGATCCAACCAGTCCATTCTGAAGGAGATCAGCCCTGGGATTTCTTTGGAAGGAATGATGCTAAAGCTGAAACTCCAGTACTTTGGCCACCTCATGCGAAGAGTTGACTCATTGGAAAAGACTCTGATGCTGGGAGGGATTGGGGGCAAGAGGAGAAGGGGACAACAGAGGATTAGATGGCTGGATGGCATCACTGACTTGATGGACGTGAGTCTGAGTGAACTCTGGGAGTTAGTGATGGACAGGGAGGCCTGACATGCTTGGATTCATGGGGTCACAAAGAGTCGGACATGACTGAGTGACTGATGTGATCTGATCTGATCTGAATAATATTTCATTGTAGGGATATACATTCATTGTAAGGATTTGTTTATCCACTCATCTGATGATAGATATTAATACTTGGGGTGCTTCCAGTTTTTGATTACTGTTAATAATACTGCTATCAACATAAGAATACCATACATGCTATCTTTAAAGGATATATATAATGTTGATGAAAAATCAAGGATCTTACAGCAGCAGATACTTTAGGATTAACTCAGAACATAAGGGGGCTTCCCTGGTGGCTCAGACAGTAATGAATCTGGCTGCAATATGGGAGACTCGGGTTTGATTCCTGGGTGGGAAAGATGCCCTGGAGAAGCAAATGGAAACCCACTCCAATAATCTTGCCTGGAGAATTCCATGGACACACAGTCCATGGAGTCACAAAGAATCAGACATGACTAAGCGAGTAACACTTTCACTCAGAAAATGAGATTTTTCATCAGCCTCGTGACAGAAGGGAAGGGGCAGCATGTGCACACTGGAAGCAGGGAGGGCATGTTGCTTTGGGAGAATCTACACAGGACCTGAGTGCAGAGGGGGTGGGAATGTTAGGACCCAAGGATGCTGAGGTAGGTGGGGAAGAGTGTCCTCCTACTTTGTCTGTTCTGGTTTAGCCTCGTCTTCAAGCATCTCTCCTGGTCTGAGTTGGGGGACCCAAGCTGAGTGTGAAAGGAACATCACCAGCAGACACGGATGCTGGCAGGACCAGGACACAAACCTCTCTATCGTATCCCACATGGATCCTCCTCTGCTCCTTTTGGGTTGCTTTCATCGACTTTAAGCAAAACTCTGGGCCCTGCCTCCATGCAGGGCTTTGGTTCCTCAGCCCTGACTGAGTCATGATTCAGGGCTCTTCTCTGATGGCCAAATCCCTATTTTGATTGGATCTCGGGCTGAACTATGGTTTGAACATCATCTTACACAGGCCAGTAAGAGTCAGATCTGTGCTAAAGAAAGAAGCAGCTGATGGGGTGAGAGCAGGGGGATGACAGCTCAGTGTAGGTGAGTGGAGGACAAGTCTATGGGAAGGACCAAGGGATAGAGGGGGAGGCTGCAACTGAAAGGCATCATGGGAGGAAGAGAAGATTCCAGAGGTACAAAGAAGAAAAGATGGCAAGAAATGAGATATAGGAGAGTTAGGTACAGGGAGCCAGGGCTGACTTCCAAGACTCCTCATGAATAATCAGATAAAACATATAGTATCCCAGGTCAGGTTAAGTACCAGCTCCAGGGCTCAGGGCCCTCCAACCACCATGAGGGAGCTCGCAACACAAAGAAATGCTGGGGTCCCCCTTCCGTGGTCAATTTCCAAGAATGATGCACTTCTCATGTCACTACACGACTTCCCAGGTGGCACTAGTGGTAAAGAACCGCTTCAATGTGGGAGACGTAAGAGATGTGGGTTTGATCACTGGGTTGGGAAGGTCCCCTGGAGGAGTATATGGCAACCCACTCCAGTATTCTTGCCTGGAGAATTCCATGGACAGAGCAGCCTGACAGGCTACAGCCCATGGGGTCACAAAGACTAGGACACAACTGAAGCAACTTATCAAACATGCATCCATGAGGAACAAAGAGTCCCCTGACACAGCAACAAGGAAGCCAAGAACAAATATGGTGCTAATTCTTTAGCTGGATTTTAAAGATACAACTGGGTTAAACAAACCTTTTTTCTTGATTCAAAGACTGCAGTCAGGTTCTTCAATACCAGAGGCCCATCTAAGGTGTGCCTGAAGTTAACAGTGGAAAATCCAATCCATCCTTCATTATTCCAGGTTGGCGGAGGACGATCCTTGTACTCCCAGGGAGCTTCTTTCTCAAGGTCTAAATATCCCATCACTCTTTCTACTGAAACCATCTGAAAGACACATCACGTCATGTGTGTCAGGACATAGGGTCTAATTTATAGGTGTTCTGAGACTGTAAATGAGATGTTCTGCTATTACACATAATTGGTTTAAAATATCTCACATCTCATCATTCCCAAAGGATAGAAATAGTAGTTTGATGAGGCCTTTGATGATTTTCAAACTTGTTCATCGTCTCATAACACTTTCGTTTAGGATTTAATCCTTAAACATCATATTGAAACTAAAAGAATTACAGAACTGAATGATAAAGTTTTATTTACCTACTTTTCACATATGGATAAAAGAAACAAGAGAATTTTGCTAAAGAAAAGAATACTTATGGACACCAATCAGTAACGTGTGGCTACAGAAGGGCCATTCTGAGAAGCAACTTATCCTACCAGAAAGAAGGGACACTAGCAAATTCAGAGGTTCAACAAATTCAGGAATAAATGCTAAAATGAAGATAAACAAATAAAAAACCCTCAAAATACTGAATCATTTTACCAAGAATGGGAATTATGTATTAAGAAGCAGAAATAAACAAGTTCCCAAGAAATTAGCATATATTCTCTCCAGAACTTCAGAACCTTCCCCCTAATTTCATTATACTTAAAAGAGTATAATAATGAAGAGACATTTTACTTGAAGATGGCTTAAATGAATATAAAACCTTCCAATGTGACATACATAAGATTAAGAATAATATGTATAGATTTTATTTTACATTGACTTTAACCAGATGGAGGAGGATATAAAAAACTCTGTTAGTTATGATGTAAAAAATACAGCTTTAATATTTTACATAAGAATTGCTTTTATGCCATTTAATGGCAAGGAGACTTGAAAGGGCTAAGAAGGTTAAAATAAACATCACCAGGTTCTCAACTTCAGTCCTTTGCCTGACGCACCACTGGAACATCCCCGTGAGTGTGAGGGCAAGAGATAGGACCAGGCCAACCTGCCCAGGAGTCAAAGCTAAATAAGAAAGAAGGAGAATAAAGTCAGTCCTGTTCTTAACCCCTCACCTAGCTCCTTCTGTCACTTTATGAAGAAGACTCCTTTATAATATTTAAATCGTTTGTATATAATGATAATATGACACATTTACTATGTCTTGATTGAGACCATGATGCAATGAAAAAAACAATTTGAATTCAAAAAGACTACAAAATGAGTTTATTAATCCCAGCAGGACTGACACACTTTACAGCATTACCAAGGTGAGGAATCATGTCATTATTCTGACTTTCATCATCAGGGTTCCAAGAACCTTTGTGTAAAGTTCACTTTCCACATTCAAGGCAGCTGCAGTTAGAACCACGAAAAACAAAACAGTGGGTTCTAAGAGCCAGTGCTTTTAAGTCTAAACTGCTACTCTCCTTGCTTCTTATTAAAGATTTTGATTCAGTGCTGTTACTATGGAATAGAGATGGTGAATTCATAGCACAGATGCCAACACCTGCTCATCTGGTACCCACACAGCAGTGAGGACGCTGTTCTTTCCTACAGAGAATCTTTCTCACCTCAGTGAACCAGGCACCTGCAACTAAGAGATTCAAGTAGCCCTAAAGCTAACTGGACAAAAGCTTAACATAATAGCAAACTTGGTTTTCTCTTCCCAACACTACCTGGAATGTTCAGCGAGTCAGCTTGCTACATTGCATAGACCTCAACCCATTCAAAGAAAGAGATAAAAAGGTCTCATCGAGACACAAATGATTTCATATAGACCACGTGATGGAATCCTATACTGCAAACACTAATTCATTAGAGCCAAACAGTATATACTAGACAAGACAGCAAGAGCTTTATTTAATACATGTAAATGAAACTATAAACTGTATTCATATTATAAGTAGTTACTCACATCTATACTTACTATCTGCAAGAATCAGGGACACAAAGGCAACAACAGTGACGAAGATGGCACAGATGACGTCTAGATACACAGCGAGCCATCGGGATGTCGTCAAAAGCAGGAACCAAGCCTCTGCATTTGTGAACCGTATTAAGTATAATAAATCAGTAGAACAGCCATGTTAGCTGCTTCAAATGAGAAAGAACATTCTGTTCAGTTGAACAACAGAAGATTTTTACACAGGTAGGAAAGCAAAGTTATACACCCAAGGAGCGCAAAGAGTCCAGAAAGCTAGATTTTGATACGACAACATTTGACACACACAGGAATCAGTCCAGAGGCTCTGTGGGAAGCATGCACTAAAAAATTCAATCCACAGGTTATAAACAGAAATTTCCTCATAAGAAAGAAAATGGAAAAACAGTCTCATCAGTGCATTTCCTGCAGTGCTGGGCCTCAACCTGAAGACCACCCTCTCACATGTTGACTATTCCCATCTCTCTGATAGCAGAGAACACTGCTCACACTGTTTCCAGCACCTTCTGCAATTCCTACAGGGCCCTGTACAGTGTTTACTCTTCAGAGCCAGTGTGTAAATAACCATCAGCTCTCAGGACCTGCGTGCAGCTTTTAAAATGCTTTTCATCTTTGAAATACAATACAGATTGACTGAAGATACAGGCCAGGATTTTATAGACTTAGAGTAAATTCTGAAATTTCTACCTAGAGCAAATCTTCACTAATACAAAGAATAATATACATAAAGAGAACAGCAAATATGCTAATCAGGAAATTATTTTCCTCAGTCAGGTTTGACATGCTCTGAAAGGAGAGCTAACAACTACAGCCTGGAGGCCAGGAATGGCCAGCACCTGGTTCATAAGTGAAGTTTTAGTGGCTCACAGGCACAGCAGTTTGCTGATGTATTTACTACCTTTGCCGTCCTTTGTGCTACAACAGGAAGCTTGAGAAGTTACAACAGACACAGGACAGCACACAAAGCTGACTTTTTGCTGACTCCTGCCCTAACGAGACAGAAAACCACAGGGCGCAGTGATGGAAGGACAGCACAAGCCAGTCAGGGGAGGCAAGCAGGGGATGGAAGGGAAGAGGGGTGCACAGAGGGTTGGTGAGAGGAAGGAATGGGGGAGGCAGGTGTGCAAAGGGGTACGTGGGGCAGCACAGGAAAGTGCTGGCCAGCCAGGCCACCTGAGAGGGAGGTCAGGCCTCAGAAGGCAGAACACCCCATCCTTCGAAATCATCTCCAGAAACTTACAGACCTGAATGCAAGTCCTGGTGTGCATCGAATAGCTCCTGAAAACTCTGTTCAGCTTTGTATGCCCGGATGGTCCAGACTCCCCGGACAGATGCTAAGTGGGAAAATACTGGGCTCCGTGCTGGGAAAACAGAGACAGACACACAACAGAGAAAGTCAGGGAGGCTGGATGAGAAGAAGCCAACAACCTCTCATGCTCTGTGGTCACACGTCCCACCAAAGGGCACACCTCCACGCCTGGTGGAGGAAGGATGATGCCTCTTCAGAGATGACCCTCCACATGACCCTTGAATTCCTGCTCACACTAACCTTCACTTTAACAACCTGGAAATGAAATATTCTCTTTGAACCTTTTTTTTTTTAACCAAATTCAAATCACAGCTAGATCTAGATAAAGAAATTCTTTACTAGCTCATTCATCAAGGTCCTCCTCAGCATACACCCCTTCAAATTAAATAAATACATATGTGTCTATATATATGTATGGTTGAATTACAATGTTTCAGGTTACAGCATAGTGCTGTGGTTATTTTTTTTTCTGATTATATCCCATTATAGGATTGCTCAGCAGTTTAAGAATTCACCTGCAATGTAGGAAACACAGGAGATGTGGGTTCGATCCTTGGGTCGAGAAGATCCCCTGGAGAAGGAAGTTGAAACCCATGCCAGTATTCTTGCCTAGAGAATCCCGTGGACAGTGGAGCCTGGTGGGCTATGGTCCATAGGGTTGAAAGAGTTGGCCAAGACTGAGCAACTAAATATGAGCACAAGTGAGGCTAGAACTGTCCCTAGATAGGTTATTACAAGATATTAAGTAAAACTCCCTGCGCTGTATAGTAAATTCATGTTCCTTACCTATTTGGTGCATGGTAGTATGTACTTGGGAGAAAGCAATGGCACCCCACTCCAGTACTCTTGCCTGGAAAATCCCATGGACGGAGGAGCCTGGTAGGCTGCAGTCCATGGGGTCGAGGACAGTCAGACACGACTGAGAGACTTCACTTTCACTTTTCACCTTCATGCATTGGAGAAGGAAATGGCAACCCACTCCAGTGTTGTTGCCTGGAGAATCCCAGGGATGGGGGAGCCTGGTGGGCTGCTGTCTATGGGGTCGCACAGAGTCGACACGACTGAAGCAACTTTGCAGCAGCAGCAGCAGTAGCAGCAGTATGTACTTGTTCAGAGGAGGCAATGGCACCCCACTCCAGTACTCTTGCCTGGAGAATCCCATGGACAGAGGAGCCTGGTGGGCTGCAGTCCATGGGGTCGCTAGGAGTCAAGACACGACTAAGTGTCTTCACTTCCGCTTTTCACTTTCAAGCATTGGAGAAGGAAATGGCAACTCACTCCAGTGTTCTTGCCTGGAAGATCCCAGGGATGGGGGAGCCTGGTAGGCTGCCGTCTATGGAGTCACACAGAGTTGGACACGACTGAAGTGACTTAGCAGCAGCAGCAGCAGCGTGTACTTGTTAATTCCATATTCCTAATTTGTCTCTCCTTTCCTCTCTTTGCCCTATGGTAACTGTAAGTTTGCTTTCTGTCTTTCAGTTTATTTCTGTTTTGTATATATATTCATTTATATTATTCTTTAGATTCTACATAGAAGAGATACCATATAGTATTTGTCTTTGTCTTACTTTCTTTACCAAGAATAATATCCCTCTATGTCCATACACTGAACTGAACTGATGTCCATACATGTTGCTACAAGTGGCAACATTTCATTCTTTTCCATGACTGAGTAATTACTACTAATTTCTGAGTCAGTAGCATTTCAAAATTTAATTCTCCATGAGAGTCCTTACCACCCTGAATTTTGGTGAACTACCTGTGGGCCATCTCCTCCTTAGATGAGTAACCTAAGGGCTGGGATAGAGTCAGTACATCCCCACACTGGAGCAGAGCCAGACCCAGGACAGGGTGAGACAAGTAAGGGGAGCAGACAGTCTACTGCCTCCCCCGTCCTGGGCTTCTCCCTGCACCTGCGCCAGGAGCCTCTGTGTGGGTCATGGAGCACCTGGCACTGCACCACCCCTGTGCCCACAGGACCCGGCAGACGAGTAGTCTTTGAATGGTCTTGACTTCTGCTCTGGGAACTTGATAGATGCTTTCATAACTGCCCTGCTGGATACCTGTCCTGGTATTTGGAGGTCACTGTGATGTGTGACACTCACATCACCCTTTGAGAATCTGACAGTGGCCTTAGTGTCCATTCTCTTCTGAGTGACTTCATGTAGGTTTGGGGCTTGGTGTCACAGGACTGACCATTCATTTCCTGTCATCTTCTCTAAGAGCACACTGACCAAGAGGACCAGGGTCAGGCTCCTGTCCATCAGGGAACAGGTGGGCTGCAAGCTGCTGGGCAGGAAGGGCCCTTACGGTTCTCATTCCCCACCAGGAACAAGGCTGTAACTTGCTGTTGTCAGGGGCAGATAGTGAGCCTGTGACCTCTGTCTGGGATGAGTGATAACTTGTGCTTTATCATCAGAAAATACTGACATCACTTTGTTACCTATGCATCTCCTAGAGAAAACCTGTAAGTAAAACCTGGATGTTTTGAGGAAGTTAGGGTCACTTATCTTACAGGAGGATACAGAAACATTTTTAAATGATAGAGTAAAAAGAATCAAAGTGGAAATTTCAAATTATTTTCAGGACCTGACTCTTTAGCCTGGCAACCAAATGCCTATCTGGGTGACAGACAGTTCAGTCAGTACCGATGAGCATAAGGGCACTGCAGCTGTGTGTGTGTATGGGAGGGGCCTGGGGTACAAATAAGTAAAGACACAGAACCAGATCTTGTGCTTAGCGTCCCTGATTCTACAAGCAGGAAAGAACAGGATTCCTCCTGTGAGACACAGGGCTTGGAGGGGGTGGGAAGCCCTGGGCTGGGGGAGGACAGTCTGGGCTGGGGGCCATCTGTCCATCCACTCAGTCTTGGGATCTTTCCACCTGGGACATCTGACCAGGAACCTTAATTATTAGGGTCCCTCACCTGTGATGGAAAAAAAAATAAAATAAAAACCTCTGAACCAGAACAAGATCTAATATGTCCCCTTTGTACTTAATTTAGGCAAAGAGCATAAAGTGATTTGGTGGTGTTTAGGACTGTATTCCAAATAGGAAAAGGAGTACATCAAGGCTATATATTATCACCCTGCTTATATAACTTCTATGCAGAGTACATCATGAGAAACACTGGACTGGAAGAAACAGAAGCTGGAAACAAGATTGCCGGGAGAAATATCAATAACCTCAGATATGCAGATGACACCACCCTTATGGCAGAAAGTGAAGAGGAACTCAAAAGCCTCTTGATGAAAGTGAAAGTGGAGAGTGAAAAAGTTGGCTTAAAGCTCAACATTCAGAAAACAAAGATCATGGCATCTGGTCCCATCACTTCATGGGAAATAGATGGGGAAACAGTGGAAACAGTGTCAGACTTCATTTTTGGGGGCTCCAAAATCACTGCAGATGGTGACTGCAGCCATGAAATTAAAAGACACTTACTCCTTGGAAGGAAAGTTATGACCAACCTACATAGCATATTGAAAAGCAGAGACATTACTTTGCCAACAAAGGTCCGTCTAGTCAAGGCTATGGTTTTTCCTGTGGTCATGCATGGATGTGAGAGTTGGACTGTGAAGAAGCCTGAGCGCCGAAGAATTGATGCTTTTGAACTGTGGTGTGGAAGAAGACTCTTGAGAGTCCCTTGGACTGCAAGGAGATCCAACCAGTCCATTCTGAAGGAGATCAGCCCTGGGATTTCTTTGGAGGGAATGGTGCTGAAGCTGAAACCCCAGTACCTTGGCCACCTCATGTGAAGAGTTGACTCACTGGAAAAGACTCTGACGCTGGGAGGGATTGGGGGCAGGAGGAGAAGGGGACGACAGAGGATGAGATGGCTGGATGGCAGCACTGACTCGATGGACATGAGTCTGAGTGAACTCCAGGAGTTGGTGATGGACAGGGAGGCCTGGTGTGCTGTGATTCATGGGGTTGCAAAGAGTTGGACACAACTGAGTGACTGAACTGAACTGAACTGATGACTGTATAGTTACATGTCTGTGATCTTATTCCAGCATCCACATTGGTCTCTCTGTCCATCCTATTAACTTTTAATTTTATCTTCCTATAACTTTGCACTTTTAAGAGCAACCTGAACACAGACTGAGCTCATGCTCCAAATAAGAAAGGCTGGGAGCTCTGCACAGGCCTTTTCAGGAGCCCCAGCAGGTGTGCCAACTCACCCGCAGAACTCAGTCTAGAAGCAGGGTACTCACAGGGATGATGCAGGTGAATTCTGAGCCCATCACCCTGTCAGGAGGATGCCAGAGTCTAGCTCCAGAGAGCACAGAAAACTCACTAGAACTAGACTCTCACTTTTACAGCAAATGTTGTGATGTCAACACTGTTCATCATAGACAAAGCTTCTGAGGAGGAAGCAGACATGGCTGTTCCCCCAGGGAGAGTCCTGGCGTGAACTCTTCAGCATGGCCTCCCTCACCTGCTTCCGTCAGGAGATCAAAGCTGCAGCTGATTCTCTCCAGTGGGGAGGGTGGAGTGGACTTTAGAAGCCTGTGTCACCCTGTTTAAACACCAGGGAACTCAAAGATCCCATCACCTACCTCACCTCATATCCAACAGTTACAGTGGTCTAAGGGAATGCAGAACAGTGAAAATCTACCCTGTTTCTTTCAAACCCCACTTAGGGCTGAGCAGGATGCCAGGATGAGTGAACTGGAGGGTGTCCACAGAAGATTAACTGGTACAGGGGGAGCGGGGATGTCAAGGCTCTGGTCTTATCTTGGGCAATGAAATACCCTCTTTCCCACAAATACTGAGCTCACTATCCTTTAAGAGCCATGGCATCAGCCCGCAGTCACACACACATGTAACCCTATCTTTCATATGACTGACAGCTGTGTTTCCACAACTCTGAAGATTCTTCAGAACACACCCCACAAAGACTGAAGATCTTCCCTAGCAGGGGGAGGGCAGAGAACTATATGCAAGGACCCTTGGCTGACAGCCCTGCTGTGTGTGGGTTATCATTCACTCTGTGTGAAATCTGCTAGTGGTTACTATGTTCTGAATGCCTTCATGTTCAAGGTTCTGGGGTCTTTGGTAGTAGTCTGCAAGCACTTGACAAACACTGACTCAAGAAACCCTCATGAGACTTCCAGAGACTGAGGGATTAAGAGCACTCCCTGCCCAGGATTAAGTAAATTAACCCACCTAAGTGGTAGAGCAGGTGTCAGGCCCAGTTCTGTTTTAATCCCATGGTTTTGTTTTTAATCACAATTGCAATGTCTCAGAGGGAGAATACTGAGGGTTAAGAATGCCCATGTGTAATTAAATACATTTTTCTCCAGACTGTATGTTCAGAAAACCCCAAGTCTTCCTTAGCTAATATCCAACAGCCTTAGTCATTACTGTACATCTTACTAAGCACCTGAGGTTGAATAAAGTCCCTAGGAATCTGGTATGAGAACACTTAAAACAGCAGACATTAGGATCCATAGTCTGAATACACATGACAAACGTGCTAACCTACTGCAATCAATGCCTGTGGCAGACATTGCTAGTTGATCACAGCAGCCTTTCAGACAGAATTTGGATACGATTTCATCATTCAGGCACTGCCAAATGCAAAGTTATTTAACCATTAAAAAGAATGAAATAATGCCATTTTCAGCCACATGGGTAGACTTAGAGAGTGTCATTACTTACTGAATTAAGTATGTCAGAGAGGGAGAAATATCATATGACATCCCTTATAGGTGTAATCTAAAAAATGAAATAAATGAACTTACAAACAGAAAGAGACTCACAGACTGAGACAACGAACTTACGGTTTCTGGGGGGAAGGATGGGAGGAAGGGATAGTTAGGGAGTGTGGGATAGACATGTACATACTGTTATATTTAAAACAAATAACCAACAAGGACCTATTTTGTACAGCACATGGAATGTTATGTGACAGCCTGGATGGGAGGGGAGTTTGGGGAAGAATGGATACAAATATATGTATGGCTGGGTCTCTTCACTGTTCACCTGAAACCATCACAACATTGCTTGTTATTTGGCTATACCCCAATACAAAATTTAAAGTTTTAAAAACAAACAAAAAGAGTTGGCTTAAAGAAAGGCAACCAGATGCCATCCAGATTTTATGCACTGTTCTATGACTGCTGTTATGCTCACTTTTGCAAAAATGTACCCAATAAACCCATTAAAAGCAGCTATATACTTGTCATTAAGCTGGAAAAAAAAAGTCGCCCTAAGCTTCCAGAGACAACTTGGCAGTAGGATCTGAAACTAAATCTCAGGATATCTGTAGTCCATCAGAGCACAAGGATGAAGCAAGTTTAAGCCTTCTGAATACAGCAGTCAGGTGTCCCTGTTTTTACTAGTGCCTTCAGCAGTGACCTTAAGACATACCATCAGTTACTGTTTCAAGAAAACAGTGGTATTATTCATGGCACAGACCCCTCCCCCCCCACCTAGAGGGAGAACATAAAGAGTTCTAATTAACTGACCACCACGTTTGCTTATATGGGGTGTGGAGGAGAGGGTATCTGGATTGAATATTTTGCTATCTAATGTTCTTGCAGCATACTGTGGTGCAAAAAAAAAAAAACCAATATTCCATAGGGAAGGGCCCAAAGTTCTCAGACTCTCCAGATCAAAGACTGAGAAAATCCAGTAGTTATGTTTAGCCACTCAGTCATGTCTGATCCCTTGTGAGCCCATGGACTGCAGGATGCCAGGCTGCCCTGTCCATCACCAATTCCTGGAGCTTGCTCAAACCCATGTACATCAAGTCGGTGATGCCATCCAACCATCTCATCCTCTGTCATACCCTTCTCTTCCTGCCTTCAATCTTTTCAAGCATCAGGGTCTGTTCCAATGAGTCAGTTCTTTGCATCAGGTGATCAAAGTATTGGAGTTTCAGCTTCAACATCAGTCTTTCCAATGAATATTCAGTGTTGATTTCCTTTAGGATTGATTGCTTTCATCTCCTTGCTGTCCAAGGGACTCCCAAGAGTCTTCTCGAACACCACAGTTCAAAAGCATCAATTCTTCAGTGCTCAGCTTTCTTTATAGTCCAATTCTCACATCTATACATGACTACTGGAAAAACCATAGCCTTGACTAAACGGACCTTGCAGGCAAAGTAATGTCTCTGCTTTTTAATATGCTGTCTAGGTTGGTCATAACTTTTCTTCCAAGGAGTGTCTTCATTTCATGGCTTCGGTCACCATCTGCAGTGATTTTGGAGCCCAGAAAAATAAAGTCAGCCACTGTTTCCATTATTTCCCCACCTATTTGCCATGAAGTGATGGGACCAGATGCCATGATCTTAGTTTTCTGAATGTTGAGCTTTCAGTCAACTTTTTCACTCTCTTCTTTCACTTTCATCAAGAGGCTCTTTAGTTCTTCTTCACTTTCTGCCATAAGGGTGGTGTTATCTGCATATCTGAGGTTATTGATATTTCTCTCAGCAATCTTGATTCCAGCTTGTGCTTCATCCAGCCCTGCATTTTGTATGATATACTCTGCATATAAGTTAAATAAGCAAGGTGACAATATACAGCCTTAACGTTCACTTTTCCCAATTTGGAACAAGTCTGTTGCTCCATGTCCAGTTCTAACTGTTGCTTCTTGACCTGCATACAGATTTCTCAGGAGGCAGGTAAGGTGGTCTGGTATTCCCATCTCTTTCAGAATTTTCCACAGTTTGTTGTGATCTACACAGTCAGAGGTTTTGGCATAGTCAATACAGCAGATTTTTTTTAAACTTTCTTGCTTTTTGATGATCCACTGGATGTTGGCAATTTGATCTCTGGCTCCTCTGCCTTTTCTAAAACCAGCTTGAACATTTGGAAGCTCACAGTTCATATATTGCTGAAGCCTGGCTTGGAGAATTTTGAGCATGAGTTTGCTAGCATGTGAGATGAATGCAACTGTGCGGTAGTTTAACATTCTTTGGCATTGCCTTTCTTTGGGGTTGGATTGAAAACTGACCTTTTCCAGTCCTGTGGCCACTGCTGAGTTTTCCAAATTTGCTGTATATTGAGTTCAGCACTTTCACAGCATCATCTTTTAGAATTTGAAATAGCTCAACTGGAATACCATCACCTCCACTAGTTTTCTTTCTAGTGATGCTTCCTAAGGCCCACTTGACTTCACATTCCAGGATATCTGGCTCTAGGTGAGTGATCACACCATCGTGGTTATCTGGGTCATGAAGATCTTTTTTGTACAGTCTTCTGTGTATTCTTGCCATCTCTTAATATCTTCTGCTTTTGTTAGGTCTATACCATTTCTGTCCTTTACTGTGCTCCTCTTTGCATGATATGTTCCCTTGGTATCTCTAATTGTCTTTAAGAGCTTTCTAGTCTTTCCCATTCTATTGTTTTCCTCTATTCCTTAGCATTGATCATGAAAGAAGGTTCTCTCCTTGCTATCTCTCCTTGCTATTCTTGGAACTCTGCATTCAGATGTGTATATCTTTCCTTTGCTCCTTTGCCTTTAGCTTCTCTTCTTTTCTCAGCTATTTGTAAGGGCTCCTAAGACAACCATTTGCTTTTTTGCATTTTTCTTTCTTGGGGATGGTTTCTAAAAACATTTTGAAAATCCAGTACTTTCTCTTTAAAAAGCCTTTGGAAGTTCCCATCTTTCTTTCTCATGGATGGGAAGTGGCTCCAGGCATAAATCTTAGTCACAGTTTCCTTCTGGAACAACTCCTCTTTGAATGTACCAGAGACCTGCTTTGCAACAAGACGGTTGAATGGGTCCATTTCATGGTGCTCAGTTGTGTCTGACTCTTTGTGACCCCATGGACTGTAGCCCATCAAGCTCCTCTGTCCATAGAATTTTCCAGGCAAGATTACCAGAGTAGGCTGCCACTTCCCACTCTAGGGGATCCTCCTGACCTAGGGACTGAACCTGTGTCTCTTGCATCTCTTGCATTTCAGAAGGATTCTTTATCACTAGTGCCACCTGGGAAGCCCAACTCCATTTCATGAGCAGCCTCAAATCATAAAACGTGTGAGGCCTTGCCTACAGAAGCCTGGATGGAGCTCTTCACTTCCTTTTCGGCCTCCCCGCCTCCTACCTTCCTACCAGCTCACATCAGCAGGATGTCATACATACCTGGACTCTACCGTTGTGCATCCCATTCAAATATCTCCTCAGATCAAAACTCATGGGAGTTTAGCTGATTCTCCTGATGACCAAAAATGTTTCTATAGTTTTTATGAAACCAACAACTACTCTGTATTATGCAAATACTTAGGATAAATGCCTCTTAAAAATTTATTATTAAAAACAAAACATGCAAATGCCACAATAAAAATCTTCTTTGTTTTGATGAACTTCGTTTTTTTTTTTTTTTCCCCCCACTTAGTATCTACTAGATACTAAGAACCATGGAACTCAATATACTTCTCTTCTTGGCTTGGTTTATGGGAAGTTCAGTAGTAACTATCCATGGTTACGGTTTGTGATATCAATACAAACATCTTCCTTCCTCTTTGGCTATTGTCCTTATACCTTTAAAAAAATACATTTAACAATTCTACTTTCCTTATGATTTCTTATGATTTTTAATATTGATGAAACATATTGATGAAATATGTTTGTGCATTCATGAGATAAGCTCTGATATAATCTATCCTCTGTGAATATCTGTAGAACAGAAGGATTGGTCATAAAATGTGTTCCCCATCATTCTAAGCTACAAAGTTAGATGGAATACTAGACGGCATGCCTACTGAATAATCTTTCTAAGGGGATTATTTTCAGCATCACTTAATGAACAACCTTGGGGATGATAGAACAAAAACAGTGTGTTCACCCCAAATACTGCTGATGATAAACAGTAAACCTGAAAATAACAGCACTTAGCTTTTTAAAACATTTAACAACTGCAACTTACTTGCCATCTTTTAGGTATGTGAAAAAATGTATTTTTCAAAGGTATCATTTCTGGTATATGAGTATATTTCCTGATGCCTCCTTTTATTTTCCTAATCTTTTCCTTTCCTTGTCATTTCTAGTAACTCTGGGGTAAGAAAATTCCCCTGTTTCCCTTGTATATTCGTTCCAGTATAATGAGATATTTTATTTTTAATAAAAGTATTTATAGAGTGGCTGCTCTATTAGGAAGTATGCCATGAACAAAACATAAATGGTCCCTATCCTCAAATTCACCTGCTGCTGCTGCTAAATCACTCAGTTGTGTCTGACTCTGTGTGACCTCATTGACTGTAGCCCATCAGGCTCCTCTGTCCGTGGGATTCTCCAGGCAAAAATATTGTAGTGGGTTGCCATTTCCTTCTCCAGGAGATCTTCCTGACCCAGGGATTGAACCTATATCTCTTATGTCTCCTGCATTGGCAGGTAGGTTCTTTACCACTAGTGCCAACTGGGAAGCTGCCCTTGAACAAGTCGATATCTGGTGCCTCAGCCTTCCTGTCTGTGAAATGGAGAGATGCCAGACTGTCTCTGATGATTAGGATGCAGCTTTCTTTGAAAGGCAGTGATGACCCCCAAGTGCCTGCAAAATCTACTCTTCCCAAGGATTCCACCCAGAAAGACAGTGGATCTGGGATGTCTAAGAAGCAGGAGGTAAACAGTTCCCTGGAATCAGGATATGGCAGGGCAAACTCACCTCTTTGTGCTAAAACACAAAGCCACAGTTATCTGCCACATTAAGGGCAACACTGAATAGGGCCCATAATATTCAATTAGCTAACATTAACTTAGTGAGAAATTTCAGAAGACAGTCTGCAGGATTCCAGGGGTCTGGCTAATGAAATGGCATAAAGGAAAGCCAGCCTACTTTGCCAAACCAACCTGAGAGTCCCGTACTCACTTGCACATTCCAGGTGTTTAATATCTCGTGACGTCTCTGAGAAATATCGCTGGAGAAAAAAGAAAGCGATGCCAAGGGGAATCACGGGTATTGCAATCCAAGGAATCACAGCCACCAACACGCCTACTACACCAATCACAAGTAAAAAAGCCTGAAACAATGAAAATAGATACAGAGGTGTCTTTGTTAAGGATTTTTTCCAAAGATGAACTTTTATGTTTTGTTAGGATTAAACTTTTCCCAAAAGATGTGTTGGAATAATAGGGAATGTTTTTCCATCCAAAGAAATAAAATAATGAGTGGTTCTCGTGGTATTTATTGCATGTGTCAAACACTATGAGAAGAATTTTTCAGGTATTAGCTCCTTTGATACACTCAGTAGACCTATGAGACAGGCGTTACTACTTTTAACAGATGAGATAATATTTAAAACTCCCAGGGAAAAAGACTTGAATACCGAACTATCAGGAGTCAACAGGTGTTACTAGAGATGAGTGAGCAGGTATCACAGATGAGGAATCCAGAAGCCTCAGCTATACATGTCAGGTTACAGAAGTGGTTGATTATAAATTCAGTGTCCAGAAAAGTAGGGAAAAAATCAAATGCTGATCTTTGGAAATAGGAATTCTCTTTTTTGGTTTTCAATCCATAGTTAATATTTACTGAGTGCTGACTGTGTACAGGGCCACACATTCAACACTTCACATGTATTAACTCTTTAATCCTCACAATAATCCTATGTAGTAACAGTATTATCTCATTTTACAGATGGAGACACTGAGGTACATAGAGAAGAAAAACAACTTGATCAAGACTACAAAGCCTAAGTTGCAAACCTGGAGAGCCCATGTCATGAGCTATTATGACACATTTAAGCTTGCCCCCAATGTACATCCAACTTTGCATCATTATGCTAAGTATGTAAAATGCCCATTTCAAAGTTTAATGATTAAACACCAACAGATACCATTTATCAGATGTTTACTGCATATAAGGCACTGTGCCAAGAATTCTATGAACACTCATTTAATCATCACAGCCCATAATGTGATTTTACCTTGGGAAATGACATTGGTCTAAAAAGATGGCAGAAAGAATAGAAACCAAACATTACATGCTGCTGCTTTAAGTATCCATCCTTATAAGGAAAAGTGTGATATCACAATGGACAACTTCAGGTGATAGGAATGCAATCAACACTTAGTGTCTGCCTGCTATGAAAGTGGGGTTGATACTGAGGATGTGTAGATTCACATGGTCTTGGTCAAGGCCTCTGAAGTTTATGATCTCAGGTGGAGACAAATCCATGACAATCTGCACAAGGCAGAGAGGGTAGAGGAAACACAGGGAAGAATATATGAACAGTTTTTTAAAGAAATCTAAGAAGAGATTGATAACTGAATTTCACAGGCTGGTTTAACAGAGAGTGGCATGAATAATTTGCAGGTAGTAATCATACCTGATGCAAATTTTGACCAAAAAGGAGGCAGGAGAAGGTTGAGATGCTTGTATGAGTTAACACTGGCTTTTCTGGGTCCTCTCAGCCCAAACACCTGCATCCCATGCTCTCCAACCCAGGGCCTCCCCATCCTTGCCACCCAGGGCAACTGGCCCTGGTACATCTCTAAGGGATGGGTTATGGTGGGTAATGCCTGTATCACAGAGACTTGGGTTATCATTTCATAGCTCTTCCAGATCAGTTTTCTCAGAGGATCTTTACAACTATCTTGTGAATAAGAAAGTAAGTAGATAAGAATCATGAAGCTGGGAGAGCAAGTGACTGTCCTAAGTTTTTCCAGGAAGGACTGAAGGTCATGGAGAAAGACAGGAGTGGTTTGTACTCAGGTAATTCAAGAGCCACAGCTTCAGGAGGAGGAGCCTAGGAGGAGGAGGAATCTTCCAGAACTGTGACTCTATGGCCAGGAGCCCTTGCAAAGCAAACTGCATTATCTGGATGGAGATCCACATGCTTTCCCTGTTTCTCTCATCTGTGCCATGGTATCAATATAAAACTCAGAATGAAGAGGATGGAATCCTGAAGGAATAAATCCTAATCATAAATGAGGGAAAATAGGCCTGTCTGATCTCTCTCCTATTAGACCTCAGTTCAGTTGCTCAGTTGTGTCCGACTGTTTGCGACCCCATGGACTGCAGCACGCCAGGCCTGCCAGTCTATCACCAACTCCAGGAGTTTACCCAAACTCATGTCCATCGAGTTGGTGATGCCATCCAACCATCTCATCCTCTTTTGTCCCCTTCTCCTCCCACCTGCAATCTTTCCCAGCATCAGGGTCTTTTCCAATGAGTCACCTATTAGACCTACAGATGAACAATTTCTCAACAAACACTGGCTTAACTGTGCATCCCACACTACTACAACCTTCATGTTCACAGGGTGGGATCCTTCCAGCTCCTTTCATGTCTGGTCTTAAGTAAAGTCACTAGGGGTGTCATCATTGGTTGTTAGGAAAAAAAAAAAAAACACCTGCTGAAACATCAATCATGAAAAAATCCAAATTACAGTTCGGTTTTTGCTTGTTTGTTTGTTTGTTTTAGCAAATTCACATTATTTGACTGGACAATATTCACCAGTTTCAATCATCTGTTTCTACCCAGTTAAGGGCCTTTAATGACTACCCCAGCCTGCCGATAACCTGGGAAGTAACATAAGATCAAAATGCAGAGATCTGTGCCAATGCTTTCTCCTTGCATACACATTAAAGATCAGTAACAATTGCTCTCAAAAGATCCCCCGTTAGGTTGTGTCCTTCAGATTTCATGCCCCTAAATTCTGAAATAATTCAAATAGACCTTCTCTAAGAGTTTTCTTTCTACTTGAAGGGCATACTATAGCCAGTCTTATAGTAGATTAAATATTATATAAACACACACATATATACACACACACACAAAATGTATAGGTTTACATTTTAAGTATCTGTGTATATACATTTATGAATATTTTATTTATTTCCAGCTCTCTCAAACTCTTTACAAAAGTTGGTAGAGGGCAAAAATAGGATCTGAGCAAAAAGTCAACACTCTAACAAAGGAAACAGAATATTCCTGGGTGCAATAAACATCCCTTTCTTGAAGCCAATCTCATATCTTCCTTCCACATTCCAAGGATTCCAAGGAACCTAATCCAAACTACACACACAATTCCTCCCATCTGACTGGATTTCAGGCCCATCTGATGGCCCACATCACCATGGCCAGTGCTTCTGTAACTATTTCTCACAATGGCACTGAGACAATGATGTGTACACAGCAGGAGACATGTTGACCCAGAAGCAAGAGACCCAAGTCCTGATGCACCAAGAAATAAGGGAAATCATTTTTTAATATGTTTATAACCTATTTGGAGCACACCATTTGAGAATTCTATCAAAAGTCTATCATTCCATATGAGTAAATGCACACATTTAAGGATAGTATTTCACTTGAAAGTACATGGTGAATTTTCACAAGTCAGAACAAATCTTTAATTTGCAGAGATGACAACGTACACTTGGAGGGGAAATTCCACTAGACAGCTATTGAGGTATCTGAGACTGTTAATTTTCAAGAGGGTTTAGGACTCACCCTAAATTAACAGGGATGGTAAGATCCCCCACCCACTTTTAATGTTAGTAAAGCTGGGATATTGCAACACTATAAAAGGATGGTGGTGGGAATTAAATGAGATTATGTACATAATGTGCTTACCAGTTTATGGATAATAAATATAAACTCTAAGTCCATTATTATCACGTTTCAGTGTGCTCTGATCACAGCAGCCAGGGGAGGAGGGAACAGTGTATTACAGATTTAAGGGCTTAAAGAACCTTAAGAATCTCATGAAGTTGGACCCTAAGAGGCCACTCATTCTAACCCCTGGATCAGTTGAGTACTATCCAAGGATATACCAGAGCAGGTGATGCTTTTCTTAGATGTGGTGATGATGTACAAAGTGACTGTGGCTTTTCTCTAGCCACAGAGAAAATTGAATCTAAGGTCTATTTTGTTTTTGAATAAGTTATTTTAGAAATAATATGACCAATAAATCTCATTTAGTACAGTTTTTGTCCTCTCTGTATTTTCTTCCCAATTCTACGTCTTCCAAAAATTGATCATATTAAGTTTACGGCAGCAAGTCAAGATTTTTTGAGATGTTTATCTTCTTATTCCTTATTCTCTTTGTTTCAACTTCTGCGCTTCTTTGAGAAAACTTACTGTTATGAAACTGCTGAGAATTTAAGGAAAACTAAAGGAAAAGTGGAATCTGTGAATTAACTAAACTAACCTAATTATTCAATTCAGTCCAAAGAGAAGATCAATTTGACTTTTTCTGTTTCATGTACCATGAACTGGTCTATTGATATCAGAGGAAGTACAAAAGCTAGATTTTGTGCACTACTGAATCTTAGGAAATTCAACTGTGTCCACTCCAGTTCAGCCTCTTGGTACAGGCAAACAGCTTGCTTAGGATGTCAGAATGACTAAAGCAGTCATCTCCCCATCTCCCATCCTCAGAAAGGATGCTGTTCTGTGAAGCTATTTCTGACAAGCCACAGTAAATTCAGTCACTCAGTCGTGTCCAACTCTTTGCAATTCCATGGACTGCAGCATACCATGTCTCCCTGTCCATCACCAACTCCTGGAGCTTGCTCAAACTCATATCCATCGAGTCAGTGATGCCATCCAACCATCTCATCCTCTGTCATCCCCTTCTCCTCCTACCTTCAATCTTTCCCAGCATCAGGGTCTTTCCCAATGAGTCAGTTTTTCGCATCAGGTGGCCAAAGTATTGGAGCTTCAGTATCAGTCCTTCCAATGAATATTCAGGACTGATTTCCTTTATGATGGACTGGTTTCATTTCCTTGCTGTTCAAGGGACTCCCAACAGTCTTCTCCAACACCACAGTTCAAAAGCATCAATTCTTTAGTGCTCAGCTTTCTTTGTAGTCCAACTCTCACATCGTTATATGACTACCATAGCTTTGACTAGACGGACCTTTGTCAAGAAATAATGTCTTTGCTTTTTAATATGCTGTCGAGGCTGGTCATAGCTTTTCTTCCAAGGAGCAAGCTTCTTTTAATTTCAGGGCTTCAGTCACCATCTGCAGTGATTTTGGATCCCTCCAAAATGAATTTGATCATTGTTTCCACTATTTCCCCATCTACTTGCCATGAAATAATGGGACCATATTCCATGATCTTCATATTTTGAATTTGAGTTTTTAGCCAGCTTTTTCACTCTCCTCTTTCACTTGCTTTTTTTTTAAATTTTATTTTATTTTTAAACTTTACAATATTGTATTAGTTTTGCCAAATATCGAAATGAATCCGCCACAGGTATACCAGCGTTCCCCATCCTGAACCCTCCTCCCTCCCCTCCCCTCCCTCTGGGTCGTCCCAGTGCACCAGCCCCAAGCATCCAGTACCGTGCATCGAACCTGGACTGGCGACTTGTTTCATACATGATATTATACATGTTTCAATGCTATTCTCCCAAATCTCCCCACCCTCTCCCTCTCCCATCAAGAGGCTCTTTAGTTCCTTTTCACTTTCTGCCATAAAGGTGGTATCATCTGCATATCTGAAGTTATAGACATTTCTCCTGGCAATCTTGATTTCAGCTTGTGCTTCATCCAGCCCAGCATTTTGCATGATATACTCTGCATATAAGTTAAATAAGCATGGTGACAATATACAGCCTTGGCATACTTCTTTCCCAATTTGGGTCCAGTCCGTTGTTCTAATTGTTGCATCTTGACCTACATACAGATTCTCAGGAGGCAGGTAACCCAGATAACCACAGTGGTGTGATGACTCACCTAGAGCCAGACATCCTGGGATGTGAAGACAAGTGGGCCTTAGGAAGTATCACTACAAACAAAGCTAGTGGAGCTGATGGAATTCCAGCTGAGCTACTTCAATTCCTAAAAGATGATGCTGTTCGAGTGTTGCACTCAATATGCCAGCAAATTTGGAAAATGCAGCAGTAACCACACGACTGGAAAAGGTCAATTATCATTCAAATCCCGAAGAAAGACAATGCCAAAGAATGCTCAAACTACCACACAATTGTACTTATCTCACATGGTAGCAAAATAACACTCAAAATTCTCCAAGCTAGGCTTTGACAGTATGTGAACTGAGAACTTCCAGATGCTCAAGCTGGATTTAGAAAATACAGAGGAACTGGAGATAAAATTGTCAAAATCTGTTGGATCATAGGAAAAGCAAGAGAATTCCAGAAAAAGTCTACATTATTACTGACAAACCACACTGTCATCTAAATAAATTGTTAATGAAGTATATACAAAAGCAGTAAAGAAACAGAAAAAATAATGCTTATGAAAAATGTTAATAGTTTTGCTTAAAAACCTGTTTTGATAACATTTATCCTCTTGTGTGAATTCTGGCATAAAAGTTTCATCTCTTCAAATACATTGGATGACAAAATTATTTTACACAATGTTTATGCACATCTTATAATCTTAAGTTCTTATTTGAGAATGTGAAAATGCAAGGTACAATAGACTTCAACCGTCTTAGTTGAGTGCCAAGAATAATATAGGAAAGGAAGATAGTTGATGAGTGAGTTCATAGAGTTCTAATCTTAAGATAGTAAAAATGTAGAAAGACCTTGCTGATTTCTTGGGTATCAGTTTCTTAAGCAGTCCAAATCTAAGCTTAGAAGAAAAGTTTAGCATTGAGCACCTTTACCTTCATGGATAAGCTTCAGCTTGCTCTTGCCAAGAGAAGAATGCTTGAGTTACAGAAGGCAAGATTAGTTTGAAGAATTCAGTCTTTTTGTAAACTTCAGATGTCAAAATAGATTTTGATATATAAATGAGTTTTGTGAGATGACACTGCCTCTATTTCTATAACCATTTCACCTGGACTATCTAATCAGTCCTATGAATGTATCCCTAAATGTGGTTAATGAAAACCGAATAGCTGCCTCATGACAATTAAGTACATATTATTTATGGAGGAAAAAATATTAAAATTTTGAATTGAGTGTGTAGGCTCCCTATCATTTTAGTGTTTCTTTCTCCACACTAGTCACTGACTTTAACCTAAATTGTGTTTGTAAAATGTGAATTGTCCTACATCAGACTTACATGAAATAATTCCATCCATTTATGGAGGAGGATGTAGAGGAGGTAGAAGCTAGGTACACTTTCATGTGCCTAGAAGTCAGTAAAGACTGAAATAATGTCCCATGTTGAGTTGGTTATTTTGAAATACGATAATTATCATTGAGGTAAAATAATTCTATTAACTAGAAGATCACAAGATGTACCCATCGTTTTTTGGGGGGAAGATAGTTTTTTTCTGTGGGGCAAATAGGTAAAATTATATGGTAATTACATTTAGGTTCTAAAGAAAAGAATCTGCAGAGAAATCTATGCAATATATAATTTGTCCAGATTAGCTTTCATTTGGGGAAAGAAGTTCTGAAATATCCCCAAAGCAGTTTACTTGTCAATTCAGAGTCCTCCAAAAATGGAACTAACTATTGGGAAACCGTGGAATGTGGGGTGGAAAAGAAAAGCTCCCTCAGTTTTTTGGAGGGAATAACTTTAAAAATACTTAAATAGCTAAGTTTACTTGGTGTGGTTAAGATTTAAACTTGTTGATTTTAACATTGCTGTTACATCTGAAATAAACTTATGTGATGTTCTGGTAAAAAAAAAAAAAAAAAAAAAAAACCTGTTTAATCAAAACATTTTAAAACTATGAAACTGCTTTATTATTAGTGCCCAGGGAAAATTTTCTCATAATACTGAATAAATTGTACAATTCTCACCAAAAACTTTATGGATATTCTGTCCGCCCAAATACCAACAATGGATCACATTTCATGAGGCTTGGTATGTGTCCCACCTCTCAATTATTCCACAGGCCTCCTTCAATTTCTTTCTCATAGCAAATCTGAGTAAGAAGGATTATTCTCTCCTTTTATAAAACTGGAAAGTGATACTCAGAGAGATTTAGCAATTTGCCCTAAAGTCAAGAACCCACCTGGAATGCAGGTGCCTATGGAGATTTGGGTTCAATCCCTGGGTTGGAAAGATCCCCTAGAGGAGGAAATGGCAACCCACTTCATTATGCCTGCCTGGAAAATCTCATGGGCTCCCCAGAGGATACTGGCGGGCTACACTCCATGGGGTCACAAAGAGCCAGACCCAACTGAGCAACTGAGCACACTGGTAATTCAGTCATTCTGACCCCAAGATTGTCCTTTTCGTTTCTGCCTAATACTGTATCCCAAATAAAGATAAAATTAATATTTCAAAATTAATATCTAGATATACTCCCGGAGAAGGCAATGGCAACCCACCGCAGTACTCTTGTCTGGAAAATCCCATGGGCAGAGGAGCCTTGTAGGCCAGCAGTCCATGGGGTTGCTAAGAGTCAGACACAACTGAACGACTTCACTTTCACTTTTCATGCATTAGAGAAGGAAACGGCAACCCACTCCAGTGTTCTTGCCTGGAGAATCCCAGGAATGGTGGAGCCTGGTGGGCTGCAATCTGTGGGGTCACACAGAGTCAGACACAACTGAAGCTACTTAGTAGCAGCAGCAGCAGATATACTCCATTATTACATATTTCCTTCTGTCTACATTTTGCAGTTTTGTTTGGATTCTTGGGGTTGTATCTGGTTTCTCCCATGCAGGGATGACTTCCAGATTTCTTTCTTTTTTTTTTTCAAGGCATTATTAGTTTATTCCTTGGTAATGTATTGCTTTACATAATAATCAGTGAAAACCTTGTTGACTTTCATTTATTTGGTTATTGCTTTCTATGTATATATTGCATCTAATTGTGCCATGTTTTGATGGAAGAAAAGCCTTGAATTAAGTGATATATTATTAATATATCAATCTTTACCTCCTTTTTTGTGGGGAGGGGAACTGGGTAATTCTATAAAACTCGTAATCATAGTGTTTCATCCTAGCCTCAGTTCAGTTCAGTCGTTCAGTCATGTCTGACTCTTTGTGACCCCATGGACTGCAGCACGCCAGGCTTCCCTGTCCATCAGCAACTGTCGGAGCTTGCCCAAACTCATGTCCATTGAGTTGGTGATGCCATCCAACTGTCTCATCTTCTGTCGTCCCCTTTTCCTCCTGCCTTCAGTCTTTCCCAGCTTCAGGGTCTTTTCTAGTGTGTCAGTTCTTCGCCTCAGGTGGCTAGAGTATTGGAGTTTCAGCTTCCCTATCAGACCTTCCAATGAATATTCAGGACTGATTTCCTTTTGGATTGACTGGTTTGATCTCCTTGCAGCCTAAGAGACTCTCAAGAGTCTTCTCCAACACCATAGTTCAAAAGCATCAATTCTTTGACGCTCAGCTTTTTAGTTCTCTCACATCCATACATGACTACTGGAAAAGCCATAGCTTTGACTAGATGGATCTTTGTCAACAAAGTAATGTCTTTGCTATTTAATATGCTGTCTAGGCTGGTTATAGTTTTTCTTCCAAGAAGCAAGTGTCTTTTAATTTCATGCCTGCAGTCACCATCCACAGTGATTTTGGAGCCCAAGAAAATAAAGTCTGTCACTGTTTCCATTGTTTCCCCATCTATTTGCCATGAAGTGATGGGACCGGATGCCATGATCTTAGTTTTTTGAATGTTGAGGTTTGTTTTCTTTTTCATCTTTGAGTGTTTTCCTTTGACGTGTCTTTTTTTTTTTTTTTTTTTATGTATCTTTTACCAAAGGATAATTGCTTTACAGAATTTTGCTGTTTTCTCTCAAACCTCAACATGAATCAGCCATGAAGTGAAGTAAAGTGAAGTCGCTCAGTCCTGTCCGACTCTTTGCGACCCCATGGACTGTAGCCTACCATGCTCCTCCATCCATGGGATTTTCCAGGCAAGAGTACTGGAGTGGATTGCCATTTCCTTCTCTAGAGGACCTTCCCGACCCAAGGATCGAACCCGGGTCTCCTGCATTGTAGGCAGACGCTTTACCATCTAAGCCACAAGGGAAGTCAGGTATGCATATATCCCCTCCCATTTGAACCTCCCTCCCATCTCCTCCCCAGCCCACCCCTCTAGATTTCTTTTTATTAGGGAATAACAGCCTGCTCAGCTCACAGAGCAGACTGATCATTAAACTTGTGTTGATTTAAGAATTATTATTTAAATTAAAAACAAACATTTTATGAGAAAGATGAGTTCTAAGCCCAGAACACAAAATGTCTTTGGCGGGGTGGGGTGGAAGCCTAATAATTTTAATAAATAAATACATAAATCCCAAATTTTAATAAATACATAATTTTAATAAATACACAAAATTAGGCTGAGTATTTTAAATATTCAATATCTATATATGGGTGATAGTAAAAATACTAAATTTCCACAGGAAGATTCTACTGCTAGAATGAACACCATATTCTAATGCTGCAGATTTAAAATATTCCTCTTGAAGAAGGAATTCATAGGACCTAGACCCCATTGTAGGCCTGTTCATGCTGATCATGCTCAGCCACCTCTCCAACGGACTCTGGACTCTGTGCTTAGTGCCTATGTAAACTACAATAGAAGGATAAGACCCCCTCTGGACAGGGGAATCTTGAAGATCACATCCAGGTTACTCATCACCTAAAAGAAAACAGACTCTAATCTGCCTCTGGACAGGTCATAAATTCTTTCTGTATCTATGGAACTGCAGGCTTATTGATTATTAACTGTTTGAACACCTAACACTTGTAACACTTGAATAATGGGGTTATTGTGATTGTATTTACCCTTCCTTTGTTTTATTTAAGTCTCAAGGAAATTGGGGTGGTGGGTTCGGACACGTACACATGGGGTATAAAAGATTTTCACAAATGCTGGTTGGGGTCTTTGGCTAAGAGGAGACCTTGCCTTGGGCCTGTTAGGGGAAGCACACTGATTGAAACTGCCCACCCTGGCTAGGTACCATAGTAACCCTTTGCATGAGTTGTTTTATGACAGGAGATTCTGATAAGAAATACGGAACTAATAAGCCACCACCAACCAGAAGAGTTCAGGAAAGGTCTAAAGGAGACACCGCATGTCTGTCCACTTCCCAGAATCCCTCTCACTGGCATCCATCTTGGCTGAGCAATGTGTGCGCCATCAGGAAAGACTGAATTAGAATGATTGGTCAAAGACCACCAGGAAACTAATCCCATCACCATAAAACCCGACATTGTGAGCCACGCGGCAGAGCAGTTCTCCTGGGTTCCCTTACCCTACTGCTCTCCACCCGGGTGCCCTTTCCCAAGAAAATCTCTTGCTCTGTTAGCACATGTGTCTCCTCGGACAATTCATTTCCGAGTGTTAGACAAGAGCCCAGTTTAGGGCCCTGGAAGGGGTCCCCCTTCCTGCAACAAATGGCTACTCTGGCGGGACTCTTCTTCGCGGAGACTGACATCTCGACCACTCGGGGTACTCAGGGACCAGCTTGCCTGCCAATGGACCACACCCAGCGGCCGCAACTGGGACCCTTTTGTCCCTGGTCTCCTCCTGATGCAGACAACTGCCCAGAGTGCCCCGACCGGTAAGGAACAAGAGACTTTATTGATCTCTCTCCCCTTCCCTTTCTCTTTCCTCTCCTTAACCCTTCCTATCCTTCCCCACTTTTCTAGTCCCCCGGTCCTGGACACAGGAATCTGGTCAAAGGGCCCTCAGCCTGAGCTGAGGATTGGAGACTGGTCACCTCCTCTTGGCAGAGAACTCGAATTCTGGTTCTGGCCTGGTCTGATTTCTGGTAGGGCCGAGATCCAGTCCTCCCTTCTCTGGAGGCCCAGGGTAAAGTCCCATAATGCCTGGGTATCTGTAGGTGGCAGGAGACGTCTGTAAGGCCACCCCTTTGGCCCCCCTCTCCCGCCTCCTCCCCCTTCTTCTTTCAACCTGGCTTCCTTTCCTCCCTTTGAAATCTTTGATGTTAGTACTTGGATCTGAAGTTCTGTGTCTCTACAGGAGGTTTTCTGAGAGACTGTATTCTTGTATTTAAGGGAGTGTCTGTTGAGGACTGCCAGGTTTATATGTGTGTGTTTTAACTCTGTGTTCTGTGTTGTGATTTTTGATGGCCGTTTTGCTTTGTCTGGCCACCATTTGGTTTAGACCTGCCGCCATTTTGTTAGAACTTGATTTTCTTTCCCTGTGCCTGAGACCAGGGCTCTCAGGAACACTTATCTAGACCATCTTTAACTCCTGACACTGAGGAAAAAGGGGGAAAAGACTTTAAAATTTTTATTTATTTCAACTATTTTTTATAAACTAGTAAATTTTATATTGTAGTATCTAATTCATGACTAAACTTAGAAAATGAAGCTAGGTCTTGCACTGTGTCTGTCTAAATATGTTGTGGTATGTCTTTATCTCTGGGTAATATTTTTGAGGTTAATTTGTAAATGACCTCTATTTATTTGGCTTAAAAAAAGGTTCAGTTCAGTTCAGTTCAGTCGCTCAGTCGTGTCTGACTCTTTGCAACCCCCTGAATCGCAGCACGCCAGGCCTCCCTGTCCATCACCAACTCCCAGAGTTCACTCAGACTCACGTCCATCGAATCAGTGATGCCATCCAGCCATCTCATCCTCTGTCGTCCCCTTCTCCTTCTGCCCCCAATCCCTCCCACCATCAGAGTCTTTTCCAATGAGTCAACTGCATGAGGTGGCCAAAGTACTGGAGTTTCAGCTTTAGCATCATTCCTTCCAAAGAACACCCAGGGCTGATCTCCTTCAGAATGGACTGGTTGGATCTCCTTGCAGTCCAAGGGACTCTCAAGAGTCTTCTCCAACACCACAGTTCAAAAGCATCAATTCTTCAGTGCTCAGCTTTCTTCATAGTCCAAATCTCACATCCATACATGACCACTGGAAAAACCATAGCCTTGACTAGATGGACCTTTGTTGGCAAAGTAATGTCTCTGCTTTTCAAAATGCTATCTAGGTTGGTCATAACTTTTCTTCCAAGGAGTAAACGTCTTTTAATTTCATGGCTGCAGTCACCATCTGCAGTGGTTTTGGAGCCCCAAAAAATAAAGCCTGACACTGTTTCCACTGTTTCCCCATCTATTTCCCATGAAGTGGTGGGACCAGATGCCATGATCTTCGTTTTCTGAATGTTGAGCTTTAAGCCAACCTTTTCACTCTCCTCTTTCACATTCATCAAGGGGCTTTTTAGTTCCTCTTCACTTTCTGCCATAAGGGTGGTGTCATCTGCATATCTGAGGTTATTGATATTTCTCCCAGCAAATCAAATAATTCCAAATTAAACAATAAATTCCAGGTCATGTGAACTGGGAAATATTCACTATTAAATACCTGATATTAATGTTTGTTTGTTGACCTATCTCATATAGACATGTCTTAGAGTAATTAACATTAAGTAGGATATTTTCATTGTACCTAGGTTTAATATAAGTTAAATATTATATATGTTACAAGTTTGTCAACAAGGAAATTACCTCGAGTGAAGAAACTTCTAAAAAATGTAAATGCGATATGAGCTTTTATATAACTCTATTAAGAATAATTATTCTTTAGAAATATCTGTCTAAAATAGTCTCTCCAGATTGGCATAACTTAAATTTCAAAAGTTTGTGCTAAGTGTGCTAAGTGTTGGAAGTCTATTGAATAGTTAAGTCATTTCCAAATAAAATAAGATTTTGAAACATTTACTATTAAACACTAATTTCCTTTTACAGAGAAACTAAAGAGATTTGGGACTATAAATGAATAATGTTTGGGGACATCCTAAAATGTTCTAAGAAAGCAAGAGTTTTAGAAATTATCACTGGTATTTATACTCAGCAATCTATAAAATGCTAATATAAAAGTTAGTTCTTGGTTGCTAAATGAAAGTAAGAAGTGTGTTTTCAGTATTAAAAAAAAAAGAAACAAAAAGGTGGAAAAAATACTAAAGAGTTATGCATGATCAGGATTTTCTAAAATTGGATTACAATTAGTTAGATAAATGGATTTTGTTAGAAATGACACACCATAAGAAAACTGGTTAGAGTCAACTAGGTCCAAGATGGCGGAACTGACTTTCACTAGACCTTGAGCCCTGGTATTTATGCCCATTGTGACATATCAACAAGCTAAATGATATTCCCATCAACATTGACTAAATCTGACCAAATGTTCTAAACGCTTTTAACTGATCTTTTTGATAAATCTTCCTAAATCGAATTCTTTTGAAGTTCCTTTGACCTCTAGCTAACTTTGGGGTGCTTCAGAGGGCCCCTGAATCATCCCAAAGAGAGATGTTAAACTGTGTTTATTTGGTTGGTTAAATTACATGAAAAAGATTATCAAATGAGTAATAAATCCGCTCATGTTATAATGTATGGTAAAATTACTAATACGGATATCCTAGAAATTATATGGAGTTCTTAACATTCTGATATGTCCTGGTATTCTAATGGAAAACCTGATGACTTCACAAAAGTCAACAAAAGGACTGAATATGCTTATAACTTTTATGGTTTCTATCTGAAAAATTACAGTTTTTCAGTGAGTAGGAGAAACCTTCCTCTCAAACTAATTATGACAATACTTTGGTGAAATTAAATGTTATAAACAAAATAATTATATTTTCTCTCTGACTCCTCCAGAAATTTGAAATTCTTAGGTTTCCAGTAAGTTTATCAAATGAGTTAGGAAAATTATTGCACAGGTACAAAAATCTCAAGGAATTTTTGAGACCTTAAAAAGGGAAGAATTCACCTAGATTTGTTAGGCAAAATCTTTGATAAGCCTTTGGTGTGAGTTTCCCAGCCCTGTTTTATTTTAAAAGTTCAGTCTGAGACTCTATAAATGTTTCAGCAAAATAAAAAGTCTATAATCAATTATGGTCATATAAATCATCAGACTAAATTAGGGAGAACAGACCTATTTTGCAAACAAACTAGCCTTAATTTGGTTATATTTGATAAAAATGAGGGTAACTTTAGGGAGAAAAAGATATTTCAAAAAAAATGTTAAATCCCAGTTTGTTAATGGAGGTCTGCATCTAGTAAGACTCATCTCTTAGATAGTTATTTGCTGTTATGTGATATTAATGTAAAATTTAATTGAATTCTTAAAGAACACCCTAAGTTTGTTTCTGAAGCTTATCTCAGTAATCTATCTTTGGATGAAGATCAGATGCCTCATGACCTGCAACCAGGACTGGAAAAAGACATAATTTAAGGGACTGTCTCCAACCTAGATGGAAGGACTTTTTTACCAGGTACTTACAGGAGACCTAACAGGATGGTCATCTCTGCTCCCTGGAAACAGAAGGCAACATTTGGGGTGAGGGTTGCAGGGTTTGTGACCCTTTTTGATTGGTTGGTGGTGAGGCAATAGAACTGTGCTCCAGGAATCTTGTGTTCAGTCTGAAGTTACCATCCTCCACCTGGTTTGGGGGCTCAAAGACATTGTTATGCATATTTCTTTGAATAGGAACCAGGACTCTGTCTGGAAGCTGTACCAACCTTTGATTGTTTCTCCTGCTTCTGTATCCCCTCCCTTCCCTGATTACCAATTGTTTGAATCCACCCTTTGGAACTCAGGGAAGGTCAAGGAGGCTGAATGAAGCCTATATACTACAGACAAGAAATGGAGAACACAGAACTGATCTCTACTCCAGAGCTCCAAAGAGTTCTACTCAGTTTTAATTTAGGGAACTAGGCAACTATGACTATGATAACTTCCTGTCAAAATGGAGCATAGGACTGCCTCGGCTTGTAGTATAGACACTGAATTGGAAGTATTTCTGAGTTCCAAGTTCTAGATCTGAGTCTTGTATAATTAAAATCTCAATCCCTTGGTCTGCCATTATGGTGTAACAGACCCAATTAGAAGTAGTTGGAGGAGTGATAACTGGAATTTAGTAAACAAAGTAAATCTCATTTCTTTTTAGAAGAATAGGCCTGAAACCCAGTCTGGACCTGGCACTTCAAGGAGATTTCATCTCTGAGATAGGCCAACAGTTTCAAACTAAATTGCTGTTACTACAAGGGTGGAAGCTGGTTTCAGATGTGGAACACCCCAACTTAAATCAGGTAGAGAGAGAGACTTCTGTTCTGCTAGGCAGGCCTACCCCCATGCACAGGAGGAAGAAGTTACAGAAGAAAGAGACCTCCGCCCCAATTCCCAAGAAATATCTTGAGTATGAAGTCTTTCAGAGGGGGGTTGTTAGGGGAAGCACACTGATTGAAACTGCCCACCCTGGCCAGGTACCATAGTAACCATTTGCATAAGTTGTTTTATGACAGGAGATCCTGATAAGGAATACGGAACTAATAAGCCACCACCAAACAGAAGAGCTCGGGAAAGGTCTAAAGGAGACACCGCATGTCTGTCCACTTCCCAGAATCCCTCTCATTGGCATCCATCTTGGCTAAGCAATGTGTGCACCACCAGGAAAGACTCTGAATTAGAATGATTGGTCAAAGACCACCCGGAAACTAATCCCATCACCATAAAACCCGACATTGTGAGCCACGTGGCAGAGCAGTTCTCCTGGGTTCCCTTACCCTACTGCTCTCCACCTGGGTGCCCTTTCCCAGTAAAATCTCTTGCTCTGTCAGCACATGTGTCTCCTTGGATAATTCATTTCCAAGTGTTAGACAAGAGCCCAGTTTCCGGCCCTGGAAGGGGTCCCCCTTCCTGCAACAGGCCCGCCGGTGTAATAAACTGCACTCCACTATCTGCATCGTCATTCTGAGTGAGTTTGTTTCCCAGAACACGTGACTATAACACTCTCAAAAGAACAGTTTGAATATATGATCTGTTTGCCTCTAGCTTCCAAATTACTTACATTCTTGTTAACAACAGACAAGTAGCTGACATGATTGTATATGTACAAAATCCTATAGAATTTTAGAAAACACCACCAACTCCAGGAAATGCAAAGTGAATTCTCTAATAAATCAATTGCTTTCTATATACTAGCAATGAACATTTGAAAATGGTATTTTTTCTTTGCATTCAAATGGATGCTTTTGAACTCTGGTGTTGGAGAAGACTCTTCAGAGTCCCTTGGACAGCAAGGAGATCAAATCAGTCAACCCTAAAGGAAATCAGTCCTGAATACTCATTGGAAGGACTGATGTTGCAGCTGAAACTTCAATGCTTTGGCCACCTGATGTGAAGAACTGACTCATTTGAAAAGACCCTGATGCTGGGAAAGATTGACAGCAGGAGGAGAAGGGGAATACAGAGAATGAGATGGTTGGATGGCATCACTGATTCAAAGCACATGAGTTTAAGCAAGCTCTGGGAGTTGGTTAGGGACAGGAAAGCCTGGAATGCTTCAGCCCATGGGGTGACAAAGAGTTGGACTTGACTGAGTGACTGAACGGAACTCACTTGAACTGAACTCATCAAGTATTCAGGAATAAATTGAACCAAAAAGATTTGTGGAACAAAACAAAGACCCAGACACAGACTTCCTCACATATAGACAAATGATTTTAAATCAAGGTGCCAATTCAGTGTATAAAAGTCGTTAACAAACTTGGCTAGAATAACTGGGAAAAATAAACCTCACAACTAAATACACTTTGATATGTAAAAATTAATGCAAAATGTATCAGTTTCTTAAAAAAAAAAAAAAAACTAGAACAACAGGAAAATATCTTCATGCTTCTAAAGATAAAGACTTCTTAGGATACAAAATCATAAGTCATAAGAGCCAATAAAGGTACACATGAGAAGGTAACAGGCAGGAAGGCTAGGGGTCTCCAAAGGGAGGAAATAGGCTGCTAAGTGTCAGACATTTTTTCTCTCTCTCTCTCTTAAAGGGCAGGAAGAAACAAACTACAAGTGTCAGATTTTTTTTTTTTTTCCTTCTCTATACAAAATTAAAAGGAGGTTTCTTTTAAAGTTCTGTGTTGCCACTAAGACACCTAGTTCCACCAGAACTTTACTCAAACCTTGAGCTAACCAATGCATTTTTCTTATGGAAATGCTTTTCTTAAGCTATGATAATGAACTATGTATTTACCTGGGCTCTGTCTTCAACTCAGTTCTGCCTAAGACTCAGAACAGACTTGACAAACCAGTATGTTTTACTCATGCAAATATTCTCTTAAGCTATGTTAATGAGACTATGTCTTTGCTTGGAAACCTACCTTTCTTCAAGATTCATGTCAATCATTTTATGGCCCAGGAAAACACCTTGAGCCAATGTTATCTCAAAATGTATGTTGTGCGTGAGGAGCCACAAGTGATTTTGCAACCCAAGAAAATAAAATCTGTCACTGTAACCACTTTTACCCCATCTATTTGCCATGAAGTGATGGGACCAAACACCATGATCTTAGTTTTTTGAATGTTGAGTTTTAAGCCAGCTTTTTCATTCTCTTCTTTCAACTTCATCAAGAGGCTCTTTAGTTCCTCTTTGCTTTCTGCCATTATGTGGTATCATCTGGATATCTGAGGCTGTTGATACTTCCGGCAACCTTGATTCCAGCTTGTGATTCATCCAGCCCAGCATCTCACATGATGTACTCTGCATATAATTTAAATAAGCAGGGTGACATTACACAGCTTTGACATACCCCTTTCCCAATTTTGAACCAGTCTGTTGTTTCATGTCTGATTCTGTTGCTTCTTGACCTGCATATAAATTTCTCAGAAAGCTGGTAAAGTGGTCTGGTATTCCCACCTCTTTAAGAATTTTTCCACACTTTGTTGTGATCCACACAGTCAAATGCTTTAATGTAGTCAACAAAAAAGTAGATGTTTTTCTGTAATTCCCTTGCTTTTCCTATGATTCAACAGTTGTTGGCAATTTAATCTCTGGTTCCACTGCCTTTTCTAAATCTTGTACATCTGGACGTTCTCATTCACGTACTAGTAAAGCCTAGCTTGAGGGATTTTGAGCCTTACCTTGCTGGCAAGTGAAATGAGTGCAACTGCATTGTAGTTTGAACATTCTTTGGCATTGCCCTTCTTTGGGATTTGAATGGAAGGTGGCCTTTTCCAGTCCTGTAGCCACTGCTGAGTTTTCCAAGTTTGCTGGCATATTGAGTGCAGCACTTTCACAGCATCACCTTTTAGGACTTGAAATATCTCAACAGGAATTCCATCACCTTCACTAGCTTTGTATGCAGTAATGCTTCTTAAGACCAACTTGACTTCACACTCCAGAATGTTTGCCTCTAGGTGAATGAACACACCGTCATGGTTGTCTGAGTCATGAAGATCTTTTTTGTGTAGTTCTCCTGTGTATTCTTGCCACCTCTTCTTAATATCTTCTGCTTCTGTTAGGTCCTTGCCATTCTGTACTTTATTATCCCCATCTTTGCATGAAATGTTCCCTTGGTATCTCTAATTATTTGAAGAGATCTCTAGTATTTCCCAGTGTTATCTGGCACTTTGGCGAACTGTATGAAAATTATATTAATTTGAACTATTTTGTGCTCAATGGTCTGTTTTGAGAATGGTTGATTTTTATTCTGTGAGTCTTCATGGGAAAGTGTCCATTTAAGTCTTCAAGGATTGCAAAGCCTAGAATCTATGTAATGCAAACTCATGAGGTAATATTTATGAGCCTGAAAACTGTGTGTCACAATAATTTTAATTCAACATCATGCCTTTAGCAGACTATTTCTCCTACTTAAAAATACATTTGGTGTTTTAAAATAATGATGCATTATTTAGTGCACATCTGCATATCTGAGATTATTGATATTTCTCCCGGCAATCTTGATTCCAGCTTGTGCTTTATTCACCTTGGCATTTTGCATGATGTACACAGCATGTAATTTAAATAAGCAGGGTGATAATATATAGCCTTGACTTATGGCAGAATGTGAAGAACTAAAGAGCCTCTTGATGAAAGTTAAAAAAGAGAGTGAAAAAGTTGGCTTAAAACTCAACATTCAGATGTCTAAGATCATGCATTTGATCCCATCACTTCCTGGCAAATATATGGGGAAATAATGAGAGATTTTATTTTCTTGGGCTCCAAAATCACTGGAGATGGTGACTGTATCCATGAAATTAAAAGTCACTTGCTCCTTGGAAGAAAAGCTAGGACCCACATAGACAGCATATTAAAAAGCAGAGACATTACTTTGCCTACAAAGGTCCATCTAGTCAAAACAATGGTTTTTCCAGTAGTCATGTATGAATGTGAGAGTTGGACTATAAAGAAAGCTGAGTGCCTGGAGAATTGATGCTTTTGAACTGCAGTGTTGGAGAAGACTCTTGAGAGTCCCTTGGACAATAAAGAGATCCAAGTAGTCCATCCTAAAGGAAATCTGTCCTGAATATTCATTGGAAGGACTGATGCTGAAGCTGAAACTCCAATCCTTTGGCCACCTGATGCAAAGAGCTGACTCATTGGAAAAGACCCTGATGCTGGGAAAGATTGAAGGCAGGAAGAAAAGGGGACTACAGAGGATGAGATGGTTGGATGGCAATCACCGACTCAATGGACATAAGTTTCAGCAAGCTCTGGGGGTTGATGATGGACAGGGAAGCCTGCCATGCTGCAGTTCAGGGGTTGCAAAGAGTTGGACATTATGGAGCAATTGAACTAAATTGATCTGATTTGGTGCTCAAATCAGAAAAAAAGATGCAGTTAGCTTTTGTGCTAAGAATTTTATTAAAACAAATTCATTTTGTCTCCCCAATAAACCTTATAAAGTTGGTATTATTTTCCCTGTTTTACAGACAGGACATGTTGTTTTTGCGTGGCAGAGATGGTAAGAGGGTGATCCAGGACTCAAGCTTCAAAAGGGAGACTGCATGCTTCCTCACTCCAGGGCACTTTGAAGCTGTTGACATCGTAAATGATTATCAAGTGCTGTGCTTAGTCGCTCAATCATGTCTGACTCTTTGCAACCCAAGGGACTGTAGCCCACCAGGCTCCTCTGTCCATGCGGATTCTCCAGGCAAGAATACTGGAGCAGGTTGCCATGCCCTCCTCCAGAGGATCTTCCCAACCCAGGGATGGAATCCAGGTCTCCCACATTGCAGGTGGATTCTTTACCATCTGAGCCACCAAGAACAATTATACAAATTGGATTTTTTTTTTTAATGCTACCTTTCTTCTTCCTTTGGAATTGTGAACAGCTCCCTTTGTCAATAACTATAATGTGACTGAACAGGCAAGACATCTGTTGTTATAAGAGTCAGGGTACACAATGGTGTACAAACTTGTAATCACCCCTCTTTTGGGATGTTGTCTCTGAATGACATCACTTGAGGGGATGGACTGTCCTGAAGTGTGGATGCACTAGTCAGAATCCAGGGTTTTCACACTTGCCATCACTAATACAAAATATTAAACTGCGGGGAGCGAGCTCCGCCCCTGGCAAAGGTCTTGAGGAAGGAGGCTTGGCATACGCAAAGGCGGGATCAAGCCTCAGGAGTCTCCCTGGAAATTCTCGAGCATCTACCCCCAAAACCAGAGTCTGCCTACTTTCTGCTTTGTGCTTTCACCTACACCTCTGACTTTACGGGGGGCTGTCCCCCACTACCTCTCTCTGAAAAAAGAGTTAGCTTACAGCTCCAGTTAATAATTCCTGGGTATGACAGTGTTTCAACCTACAAACTCCTTTGGAAGTCCTCTAGCCTGCCTGAATAGGTTTTTCTGGCCACATGTGATTGCTCAGAGCCTCCCAACTGTGAGAGGCATGAGATGTTCTAAACTGTCTAAATACAGATTCCTTTGAGCAGTTAAAAGATTGATTAGAAATTGTATTGGTGAAGGGATTTTCACTTGTTGGGCCAATGTTTGCTGCTAAGTTTCCATATCCCTTACCTGCTGTGTCCCTGGCAGTGTATTGATTAATATAATTGGTGTAAGTAGTAGCTTTAATGTTTGTAACCTTGGACCCTTGAGTTAATTCTTTTTCTTGTTATAGCCCACCACACCTTTGCTCTGTAGGAATGCAACTTTATCTAATGCTTTTGGAGGGTGGCTCCTGAGCAATCACCTTTAGAGAGAAATAAGTTTTCTGAAGAAAGGGTCTTAAAATGTTAACAGGCCTCTGGGCCAGAAGATGATGCAAATCACCTAAGCTTTTGCATATGATAAGTTTGCAGGAAGAAAGCCTGGCTTGCTGCATGACTCTACCCCTTCCCCCATTATCCTCTATGCATAACTTAAGGTATAAAAACTACTTTGGAAAAAAAAGTGCGGGCCTTGTTCACCGAAACTTGGTCTCCCCATGTCGTTCTTTCTCTTACCTTCTGGCTGAATTGTTCAGCCTCTTTTCTTCACTGAATTTTCCTACTGAGCTATCCTTATGTCAGCCTCTTTTCTCCACTGAATTTCCTCACTGAGCTATCCTCATTCTATTACTCTTTATATCCTTAATTAACATTTAATTAAGCAGTTGTTTCCTGATCCTCGCCAACGCCGTCCCCGCTTCGAATTCCCTGGATCCACCGGGGCTGGACCCCGGCATTAAACAAATTACCTGAGATTTCATTTAAGAGAATGAGAAGGAATTAGATAAGGAAAAGTATATGGAATAAACCCTTTAGATGTAATAAACATGAAACTAATCAAGTATTTTCCAAGGTTTATAAAATATACCAAGGCTGATCAGAATCATCAGGAATGAGTCCAACCCACTTGACACTAACTGCATCCTTTGAAACAGCCCCTTCAAAAAAGCTGAACAAGCCCCTTCCTGACCCCACTCTCAGTAATGACAGAGAGAAAAGACTGCTTCCCACATAGGAACTGAGCTTCTGGCAGCACCTCCTGTTCCACCACACACAGGAGCATTTTCCTTTCCTCTGGGATGAAAGGTCACTTCATAGGAACTCCACCCACTTCCTGGACCAGACTCCCTAACTGCTCCAGCTCCCACATCCAGTTTGCCTTTCAGGACTTCCTCCAAGGTACTTGCACAATTCAGATTCCAAAGGCAGCAAGAGGTGAGTTTCTATGTGGTTCCTTTCCCTGGGTTTCCCTGATAGCTCAGTTGGTAAAGCATCTGCCTGCAATGCAGGAGACCCCAGTTTGATTCTTGGGTAGGGAAGATCCCCTGGAGAAGGGATAAGCTATCCATTCCAGTATTCTTGGGCTTTCCTTGTAGCTCAGTTGGTAAAGAATCTGCCTTCAATGCAGGAGACCCAAGTTTGATTTCTAGATAAGGAAGATTCCCCTGGAGAAGGGATAGGCTGCCCACTCCAGTATTCTGGCCTGGAAAATTCCAAGGACTGTATAGTTCATGGGGTCACAAAGAGTTGGACATGAATGAGTGACTTTCACTTTGTTTTCCCTCCCCTGGGGGTCCTGGAAGAGGGCTTTGTGCCCGCTCACCCTTGTACCTCAGGGTCTCAACTATAATCCCTATTTGTTGAACAGAAGGAGAGAGAGAGAGAATACAACCCACCACCTCACACATACCCCCAACTCAAATTACAAACCCAAACAGCCAGCAACACCTCCTTAGACCCTACATTCCAGATGGGCCTCTCTCCCGCTTCATTCAAACCCCTTCCAGGAGTAGCCTGTCTTCACCTCAAGTCCCTCCACATCTCCTGGATTCTCAGCCTTTTGCACTCTGGCCTCCTCACATCTGGAACCTGCTTCTTGGGTCACCAACACCTCCTGATTCCAAATCAAACAACAACTCTCCGTAGGCTCACCTTCTCCTTTGCATTGAGCAGACCTGTCCTTTATCAGGTCTCCACCCTGTCTCCTCCTCTCATTCCTTGCTGTTCACTGTGTGTCTCCTCTGCTTGCCTCCTCTGTCAGCTTTCTAAATATCAAGGCTTCCAAAAGGTTCTGATCTTGGTCCCTAAACATGCCTCACTCTCTCTGGGCAATCTTATCCATCTTCACAGATTTAACTACTACCCTCTCAGTGAAGAATACACTGGTGCCATTCCAGGTCTCTCCCTCAAATACCAGACTCTAACTTTCAATGACCTTTAGGACGCCTCCACCTGGAGGACCTGGACTTCAAGATAATAGAACTATAAGTGGAAAAGCTGGGATTAGAAATCACTGAGACTGAAATTTTCTCTCCTCACATGACTAAGAATGTTTATCCTGAAACCAGATAGCATCTGTTCCTATCCGTCTTTAGGTCATGCAAAAAATATGTGATGGATTCTGATTATAAGGGCCAATTAACCATGTGCCAAGCACACAGCAAGCCAGCCAGCTTTGGAAACCCAACCTTGACCTAGTTTATAGTAGCAAAGGAACAGAACCTTTCACAAAGTCTTTTTAAAGTAATTAACAATCACTGTCAAGATGTGATACTGCTTTACTGAAAGACTGCTTCTGGGGATAAGTAATGTAGCTAAAGCCAAGAGGACACCTTTATAAAATGAGTTTCCATAAAAAAAAAAAAAAAAAAAAAAGCACATATATCTTTGCAGTAAAAGTCCTCTGCCTCTGAGTCTCAGCTTACTTCTCATTGGTAAATAGTGGAAACCTTTGCCCACAGGTTGTGCTGTTTGCATTCAGATATTCATTGCTGCATTTCTGTGTGTTGCTGCTAAGTCACTTCAGTCGTGTCCGACTCTGTGCGACCCCACAGACATCAGCCCACCTGGCTCTCCTGCCCCTGGGATTCTCCAGGCAAGAACACTGGAGTGGGTTGCCATCTCCTTCTCCAATGCATGAAAGTGAAAAGTGAAAGTGAAGTCGCCCGGTCATGTCTGACTCTTAGTGAACCCATGGACTGAAGCCTACCAGACTCCTCCATCCATGGGATTTTCCAGGCAAGAGTACTGGAGTGGAGTGCCATTGCCTTCTCCATTTCTGTGTGCAGCTTTTGATAAATGCATTTCATTTACAAAATAAACACTTAGAAAGTCACATAGCTTGAATCACTGAAAAGCAGACAGGAATAACAGAGAAAACACCCCAGGTGAGCAATGATACTGAATGAGAAAACAAGAGCTGAGATGACCCAGCAACATTCCTTAGAACCTCAAGTTCACAGAATAAACAAAGGCCGGATAGAAGCATTCCTGTGGGTATTTCTGCCAGGTTTTTTTTTTTTTTTTTTAAAGATATGTTAAAACAGAGACTTCAACATGTGAAAAGAAAAACTGCCTGCAAAAACAAAGAAGACATTTTCTGAGATAACTTTGATCCTTTAATTAAATTACTGGATTAAACTCTTTGTATCAATAACTGCCCTTTATTGTCCTTGATCAAGTATTATTTTCACCTTATTGTTACTAATCTTTTCTAAGCCATCACATTTGACCCTATCCAAAAAAAAAAAAAAAATGGTGCAATAAATACTTGGCTTCTGTGGTAATACGATACATAATTTAGCTCATCTAGTCTATCTTTCCATGAGAGGTGACTGTTTCTGTTATGAAACGTGCTCACAGTAAAGGGAATCCTAGCCAGACACCTGGAACGTAGAGGGAGAACCACTTACCCAACCTGTCGCTGCTTCAGACCAACCTTGACGTGACTGTGGAGCCACTCATGTTAACTCAGCCTCCCAATCACAGCCGCACCTTTCTCTTACAAAACACGACCTTTGCTGAAGGTAATAATACATCGCCAGGCTGAAAGGCCCACCCTAAGTCCCTGTGAAAAGGCCTTGAGGAACAGGCACTCTGCTACTCCCTGGGAGAACTCTGACAAGACTGGTGAATTACCTGGATGAAATCTTGAAATATCAAAGGCAGCAAGTCATCCATATGCCCAATGTCTTTGGAGAAACGATTTAAAATTCTTCCTACAAGAATAGGACAAGATATTACTCATTTAAGAAAAACACCAATACAGTATACTAAACAGTGTCAGACTTTATTTTTGGGGGCTCCAAAATCACTGCAGATGGTGACTGCAGCCATGAAATTAAAAGATGCTTACTCCTTGGAAGGAAAGTTATGACCAACCTAGATAGCATATTCAAAAGCAGAGACATGACTTTGCCAACCAAGGTTCGTCTAGTCAAGGCTATGGTTTTTCCACTGGTCATGCATGGATGTGAGAGTTGGACTGTGAAGAAAGCTGAGCACCAAAGAATTGATGCTTTTGAACTGAGGTGTTGGAGAAGACTCTTCAGAGTCCCTTGCACTGCAAGGAGATCCAACCAGTCCATCCTAAAGGAGATTAGTCCTGGGTTTTCATTGGAAGGACTGATACTAAAGCTGAAACTCCAATACTTTGGCCACCTCATGCGAAGAGTTGACTCATTGGAAAAGACTCTGATGCTGGGAGGGACTGGGGGCAGGAGAAGGGGACGACAGAGGATGAGATGTCTGGATGGCATCACCTACTCAATGGACATGAGTTTGAGTGAACTCCGGGAGTTGGTGATGGACTGGGAGGCCCAGCATGCTTGGGCTTGCAAAGAGTCAGACACGACTGAGTGACTGAACTTAACTGAACTGAACTGAATGCAAATATATGGAATTTAGAAAGAAGGTAATGATAACCCTGTATGCAAGACAGCAAAAGAGGCACAGATGTATTGAACAGTCTTTTGGACTCTGTGGGAGAGGGCAAGGGTGGGATGATAAGGGAGAATGGCATTGAAACATGTAAAATATCATATGTGAAACGAATCGCCAGTCTAGGTTTGATGCATGATACAGGGTGCTCCAGGCTGGTGCAGTGGGAGGATCCAGAGGGATGTGATGGAGAGGGAGGTGGGTGGGGGGTTCAGAATAGGGAACACATGTACACTCATGGTGGATTCAAGTCAATGTATGGCAAAACCAATACAATATTGTAAAGTAAAATAAATTAATTAATAAAAAAAGATATTACTAAAAAAAAAAAGATATTACTCATTTTTTCCCTGATAGAAGCTTTCAAAGAAACAATTTATAAACAAATAAAAACATACTTTTGAAGTGTATATATTTAGGAACTTCCCTGTGGTACAGTGTCCCTAGTGCAGGGGACACAAGTTCGATCCCTGGTCCGGGAAGATCCCACATGCCACAGAGTAACTAAGCCTATGTTCCACAACTACTGAAGCCCCTGCACCTAGAGCCTGAGCTCCTCAAGAAGAGAGGCCACCACATGAGAAGCCCAAGCTCTGCAATGAAGGGGAGCCCCTGCTTGTCATAACTGGAGAAAACCCAAGCACAGCAACAAGGACCCGATGCAACTAAAAATAAATAAATAAATCTAAAAGAAGTATATATATTAAATATTTGACATATTGTCCTTCTCATCATGGCTAAGTGGTAAAAAATCGACCTGCCAATGCAGGAAACACAAGAGACATGGGCTCAATCCCTGGGTGGGGATGATCCCCTGGAGAAGGAAGTGGCATTCACTCCGGTATTCTTGCCTGGAAAATTCCATGGACAGAGGAGCCTGGCGGGCTACAGTCCATGGGACCACAAAAGAGTTGGACATGATTTAGCAATTAAACAACAAATATATTACAAATTCAAATGAAAAAAGCTGATATCAGTGGCAAAATGAAAGAGACAATAGGATGATACCTAAAGAGAAATAAAAATATCACCAAATGGCAGTGTATGGGCAGTTGAAATAGAGTCCAGATTTTTAAAAGAATGGGGGAATACTGTCATTGTATCAAGAAGGGTCGGTGGATTTAGAATGCTCCCTCCTTTTAGATCCATCCCATCTAAGACTCATTCCAAGTGCTAAACTGGTAAACAAACAGTTGCAAAATATCTAAGTTAATCCTAATTGTTACACTAATTTTGCTTTAGTTATCAAGATTAAGTTTCCAAGTGATACTCTTTAAATTAACATAATTATAACCCCTCTGTACTTTTTTCCATCCAGATTGTTCACAGCACCTCACGTTTTGGGAAACTGTGGATTCTAACCATTTCCAAGTTATGAGTTTACTACTGGGATAAGTCATTATTTTCAGACATGTACCAAGTGTGACTAGTACAGACTTATGAAGAAGCATCTACGAAGATCAGAGGTATGTAGGCAGGAAAACACAAATATCACTAAATGACTAAGGGTAACTTATCATTGATTTTATTTCCCTTCTCAGAATCCACAACAACAGTCTATACTGAAGGCTATAGGATTAGATGATAAGAACTAATTTCTAGTAAATACTTGGTATGAACTAAAAATGCCATCTACCATATCAGTAAACAAAGGATGCTGCAGCCATCAGGACCCTGCAGCCACTCCTGCAAGAGTGGCACCCTGAGGAGACTCAGGATGAGAAAGCACAGGATAATGGCCCCAGATAACAGAGGTGCCCATTAAAAGAACTGTTATAGGGAAGAACCAATTTTGACTCCACGTTGGATCTATTTCTTTGACTTTAGCCTTTGCCCTTCATTGTTTTTGTCAGGGAACCCTGCCCCTCTGCCTGAATGTTAAACTAAAGTGGGTTTTTTTTTCAGCTTACAGGGAGACTTTCTGACCCTCAGCACCTGTGGATGGTCTGCAGAAAAGAAGACATTAATAAATACCCTCCTGTTTTGTAAGATTAATGGCCTTTTGACTTTACTTCCTCACCTCCTTTCCTTCTTTTTTCAAAAAAAAAAAAAAAGGCACCCAGACCCCAATAGTATGGTTATTTTGAGACATTAGTCTGCCTTCTTCTCAGTCTGCCAACTTTCCAAATAAAGTTGCTATTCCTTGCCTCAATACCTCTTCTGTGAGTCTTACTGGTCCTTTTGTGAGGTGAGGAGAGTGAGCTTGAACTCAGTAACAGTAACACTGCTATATGTGGTTCTCTCTTCATGACATCGCATACCAGAAACAAAGTCCACCATAAATTATCTATTACAAATTCTACTTTTGAGATTAAAGACAGGGAAGAGTTCAATTTAATATACCACTAAAAGAGTAAATAATTGATGCCCCTAAACCTTTGGACCTATCTTTGCAGTACTTTATTTGGGCTTCTATTTTCCTGAAGGAATGAAATTCTGATAATAGATACAGGAGGGAGAGGAAAGATACACACTGGTATGCCCACTGCTCCAGGGTTAGTGACCTTGAACACTTAAACATGGCTCCAAATCCTTGAATAATAAATAAATCAGCATCTGGAGAGGCCTACAGGTCATAAACAGCCTGGTCAACTGTGGTCAGAAGCTCAGAGGCTGTCTTAACAGAAATGCAGTCTCACTTTATGCTCTCAAATTTACTACTATAGTTTTCACATTAACAGGTGAAGTAGAGCAAATCACAGCCATAATAGCACAGACTCTTTCAATCACTTCCTCACTCCAGCTTCATAATAAGATGAGATTGTGTGAGCCTTTGCAGTTTGCCATCCTGTGCTCCACACTGTGCCTGCACTAACAACATGTGTTGAATAAATCTGTACAAGGTGCTGCCCTAAACAGTCTTATTTAATCCTTGCAACAGTCTTGTGAAACAGGAAGGGCAGTGGTTATTCCCATTGAGAAAGTTCCCAGACACCATGTGGTCATCCTCACTAAGGTTCATTAGGCACTGACCATGTGCTGTGTGATAATGCATTAACCTGCTTAATGCCCACAACATCAAGATATTGCTAAGTGTGTGAATAGTATTCTCATTTTACAGGTAAGAAAATCAAGACACAGAGAAATTAAATAACTAGCACATAAGTATTAACACAACTATGACTGGCTATTACTATTAGTAACTAGCACCAGGACTAAACCCAGGAAGTTGGTTCTACAGTCCATACTTATAACCATGACAACATCCTGCCTTGAGATTTGCCTGCCCAGTAATATCTACCTACTTTGGCCTTGATCACACAGCTAATTGATGGCCAGGCCAAGGCTACTCCTGTCCTCCCTTCAGTCACATCCCTGACTCAACAGGTCCTGTCAATCATCACCTGCAAAAACAAAGCCACCCTGGGCCTCAGCACAAGTCTAACCAACTGAACAGAATGGGCATGTATGCTGATGCACTAACTCTTCACAAGAACCCAGGTCAGGAGGCTATCTTCCAAAGCAAGACAGGTCAAAGGCCTCAGGATGGAGGAAGCAGCCACTGGGAAACCTTTGGGGACACTCTTACTAATACTGAAGATCCACCTGCTATGTACCACAACTTCTTAAATGTAATTAAAAGTCCATTGTAAAACTAGAGGCCTGATTTTATTGAAGAGGATGTATACATTTCACTGATACTGTATTTTAATTAAGTTTCCATTACCATTTAGATAAAACTCAAAATATGAACACATGCCAGAGCTCTGTGGTCCCAGATATGGATGGGCAAGTGAAAGAAAGAAACACACAGCCTGTCTTCTGTAGAGATGTTCCTGGAAGAAGGTCCTACCTAGTTAGCTTAACACTATGTAACACAGCCAACGTTTCAACAGCTATCAAAAACATGTCAACGCATTTGCATCATGTGCTGGGTGTTTCATATTCCACACAACAAATGGACTCCTAAACCATCCTGCAAAGTAAACATTCATTTATCTTTATAGACACATAAATTGGAATAAAAGGTTACAGGCTCCTATATTCAGATTTTCTCTGATAGGAAAAATTATCAGTGAAACTTTTTGTATAAAATGAATAAACACACACAGTGATTTTCTTCCAAGCATCTCTTCCATTTTCAAATATGAAAATGTAATTAGGCACTAAATGTGTTAATAAAACATATTCACTGAGAAATTTGGTGTCTGACTTACCTATTGGATTGCTATTGAAGAACGATACGGGAGCTCTCAAAATGGACTCCAATATTTTGTTGTGCAAAGTTTGTGAAGAATTAACAAAGATGTAGAATATCAACAGAGACCTTGTGATGCCAAAAAGGACAGTAGACACAGTTAACCCTGAAATAAAGAAACATCACTCAGCACAAGATCTCTGCCTTATCCTCAATGATGCTAAAGCATGGTAGGCAGTTTGTAAAGATACTGTATATTTTATTCTATAAATAAAATTTGTATAGAGATTTACATATATAGAATATAGAATAAAAACATATATATGAACATATATATATATATATATATATATATAAAGTAGATTCTGTACGAGTTTAATGCTTTCACAAAATACATTTATAAAGAAAAATATAAAAATCACTGTTTTCCTCTCACTAAAAGAAACAACACAGAGGGAAAAAAAAAAATCATGTGTAACCTACAGTTTCAGTCTAGGCTTTCCTAAGTCAATTACAAGTTCTAATAAAAACTCACAAGAAAGATAATTATAAAAAGTAGTTGATCTTCCTTTCTCTGCATTTCAAATCTCACAATTTACAATATGTTCCATAAGCTAAAACTGATGTATGCTTTGGTATCAGCATGTGAGTTAGCAGGGAACAAGAGAAATGATTTACCACTTCCTTGTAATTTACAAGGAAATTTATTTCCATGTAAAGTAGCTTCTTAAGAACCTACTGTATAGCACAAGGAGCTCTACTCAAAGCTTTCTGGTAACCTAGATAGGAAGGAAATCCAAAAAAGAGAGGATATTTATATATAATTGGCTCACTCTGATGTACAGTAGAAACTAACTAAACATTGGAAAGCAACTATACTGTAATAAAAATTACTAAAAATTAAAATATTTATTTTATTTATTTATTATTATTATGTTTTTTTTTTTTTTTTACTTTACAATATTGTATTAGTTTTGCCATACATCAACATGCATCTGCCATGGGTGTACACATGTTCCCAATCCTGAACCATGTAGCTACTTCCATGCCCAAGTAGCTTTAAAAAGCTTGAAAAGACAATGTTAAGTTGCAAGTGGACAATCTCTTAATAACTGAATTTCAAGAAACTACAGATTATATTTTGATATGAGATAGTAAATCTAAACAAGTACCTAATCTCTCACTAAGTGCTTGGGGGCTCAGTTCAGAATAAAGCATCAGCCTGCAATGCAGGGAGACCTGGGTTCAGTCCTTAGGTTGGCAAGATCCCCTGGAGAATGAAATGGAAAGAGTGAACATTGACATTTTAGGAATAAGCAAACTATAATGGACTGGAATGGGTGAATTTAACTCAGATGACCATCATATCAACTACTGTGAGCAGGAATCCCTTAGAAGAAATGGAGTAGCCATTAGAGTCAACAAAAGAGTCCAAAATGCAGTACTTAGATGCAATCTCAGCAACGACAGAAAGATCTCTGTTCATTTCCAAGGCAAACCACTCAATATCATGGTAATCCAAGTCTATGCCCCAACCAGTAATGCTGAAGAAGCTGAAGTTAATGGTTCTATGAAGACCTAAAGACCTTTTGGAACTAACACCCAAAAAAGATGTCCTTTTCATTATAGGGGACTGGAATGCAAAAGTAGGGAGTCAAGAAACACCTGGAGTAATAGGCAAATTTGGCCTTGGAGTACAGAATAAAGCAGGGAAAGGGCTCATAGAGTTTTCCTAGGAGAATACAGTGATCATAGCAAACACCCTCTTCCAACAACACAAGAAAAGACTCGATACATAGACATCACCAGATGGTCAACCTGAAATCAGATTGATTATATTCTTTGCAGCCAAAGATGGAGAAGCTCTATACAGTCAGCAAAAACAAGACTGGGAGCTAACTATGGCTCAGATCATGAACTCCTTATTGCCAAATTCAGACTTAAATTGAAGAAAGTAGGGAAAACCACTAGACCATTCAGGTATGACCTAAATCAAATCCCTTACGAATATACAGTGGAAGTGGGAAATAGATTTAAGGGACTAGATTTGATAGACAGAGGGCCTGATGAACCATGGATGGAGGTTTGTGACATTGTAAAGAAGACAGGGATCAAGACCATTCCCAAGAAATATAAATGCAAAAAAGCAAAACGGCTGTCTGAAGAGGCCTTACAAACAGCTGTGTGAAGAAGAGAAGCGAAAAAAAGGAGAAATACCCATTTGAATGCAGAGTTCCAAAGAATAGCAAGGAGAGATAAAAAAGCCTTCCTCAGTGATCAAAGAAATAGAGGAAAACAGTAAAATGGGAAAGACTAGAGATCTCTTCAAAAATTAGAGATACCAAGGGAACATTTCATGCAAAGATGGGCTCAATAAAGGACAGAAACAGTAGTGACCTAACAGAAGCAGAAGATATTAAGAAGAGGTGGCAAGAATACACAGAAGAACTGTACAAAAAAGATCTTCACGACCCAGATGATCATGATGGTATGATCACTCACCTAGAGCCAGACATTCTGGAATGTGAAGTCAAGTGGGCCTTCAGAAGCATCACTACAAACATAGCTAGTGGAGGAAATGGAATTACAGTAGAGCTATTTCAAATCCTAAAAGATGATGCTATGAAAGTGCTGCACTCAATGTGCCAGAAAATTTGGAAAACTCAGCAGTGGCCACAGGAGTGGAAAAGGTCAGTTTTCATTCCAATCACAAAGAAAGCAATGCCAAACACAATTTCACTCATCTCACACACTAGTAAAGTAATACTCGAATTTCTCCAAGCCAGGCTTTAGCAACATGTGAATTGTGAACTTCCAGGTGTTCAAGCTGGTTTAGAAAAGGCAGAGGAAACAGAGATCAAATTGTCAACATCCATTGGATCATCAGAAAAGCAAGATAGTTCCATAAAAACAACTATTTCTGCTGTACTGACTATGCCAAAGCCTTTGACTGTGTGGATCACAGCAAACTGTGGAAAATTCTGAAAGAGATGGAAATACCAGACTGCCTGACCTGCCTTCTTGAGAAATCTGTATGCAGGTCAGGAAGCAACAGTTAGAACTGGACATGAAACAACAGACTGGTTCTAAATATGAAAAGGAGTACATCAAGGTTGTATATTGTCACCCTGCTTATTTAACTTATATGCAGAGTACATCATGAGAAATGCTGGGCTGGAGGAAGTACAAGCTGGAATCAAGATTGCCAGGAGAACATATCAAAAACCCCAGATATGCAGATGACACCACCCTTATGGCAGAAAGTGAAGAAGAACTAAAGAGCATCTTGATGAAAGTAATAGAGGAGAGTGAAAAAGTTGGCTTAAAGCTCAACATTCAGAAAACTAAGATCATGGCATCCAGACCCATCACTTCATGGAAAACAGATGGGGAAACAGTGGAAACAGTTGCTGACTTTATTTTTGGGGGCTCCAAAATCACTGCAGATGGTGACTGCAGCCATGAAATTAAAAGATGTTTACTTCTTGGAAGGAACATTATGACCAACCTAGACAGCATATTAAAAAGCAGAGACATTACTTTGTCAACAAAGGCCCATCTAGTTAAGGCTATGGTTTTCCATTAGTCATATGTGAATGTAAGAGTTGGACTATAAAGAAAGCTGAGCACTGAAGAATTGATGCTTTTGAACCATGGTGTTGGAGAAGACTCTTGAGAGTCTCCTGGACTGCAAGGAGATCCAAGTCCATCCTAAAGGAGATCACTCCTGAGTGTTCATGGAAGGACTGATATTGAAGCTGAAACTCCAATACTTTGGCCACCTTATGCAAAGAACTGACTCATTTGAAAAGACCCTGATGCTGAGAAAGATTGAAGGAGGGAGGAGAAGGGGACAACAGAGGATGAGATGGTTGGATGGCATGACCCACTCAATGGACATGATTTTGGGTAAACTCCTAGAGTTGATGATGGACAGAGAGGGCTGGCATGCTGCAGTCCAGGGGTTGCAAAGAGTCAGACATGACTGAGCGACTGAACTGAACTGATGACCCAGAAATCCTACTACGCGGGTACCCTGAGAAATCCATAATTCAAAAAGAGACATGAACCCAATGTTCATAGCCGCACTATTTATGATAGCCAGGACATGGAAGAAATCTAAATATCCATTAACAGATGAATGGATAAAGAATATATTTAAAATTTTAGGTGAACATATGCTTTAAATAGTATTTAATGCTATATATATTCTAAACATTCTTGTGAATAGAGAGAGTCATGTTAATATTAGTATGGAAAGCCAATTGTTAAAATAATCACACAGTTGAGAAGGACATAATACTAATCTCAAGGTAAGAAAGAGAGGGAATCTAATCCCAGACACTGGATTCCCCCTGCTTAGCTTCTCAAGTAATTAGTGATTAGCAGTGTGGTGAAGGGAAGTATTCATACCTGGGAGGCAATAATGCTTTTATTTGGGGCCCATGCTGCCAGAGGTTTTCATCTAAGATCAATAAAAGCCAAGGCTTATTTGGACAGAATTGGAACAACCTGAACCACAGGGTGGGGATCCATTTCTAATCCCCTTGCCCATCCATATAACAATATCAGAGTTAGCTAAAACAACCTGTTAGAATAAACAATTGCCACGCATTTCCAGTGGCTGACTTGCTGAATGTGCAATCCTGGTTTAACTACCAACATCCAGTGCAGAGTAAATTAAGAGTCTTCATTCAACCCCTTTTCTTCTAGTAAGTCTTTAAAATAATTATTCTAATCAATTCTCAGAGTAAATGCAACTCAGACAGTTAATCTGTTGAGACATTACTGAATTACTCTGGAAGCCCTTGTTGCTCACAGACTCATTGTAAGTACCTTAAACTCTGATATAATAGAGCAGATGAGTCAACTTTACCTGAATAAACTCTTAAGCACCAGTTCAGAAAGAGCATCACATCTACATCTTCTTTTACTAATGCCCCAGAATACAGGTTACTTTGTAAATTCGCCCTATGGAACAGGGAAGAAAAAATATTACACTATACATAAACATAGAATTTACACAAATGTTAAAAAAAAAATTACCTCAATTTGAGAAACACGTTTCATGCTGGAAAGTGTTTCCCAGCTCACAAGACCCTCTGTGTGTCTTCCTTTTAAAAATCTGAATGATGATTTTCAGTTCTCAAAACTGTCTGTGAAGAGAGACTTAGAAAATGAACTTATGGTTGCTGGAGGGGAAGGGATAGTTAGGGAGTTTGTGATGGCCATGCACACACTATATTTAAAATAGATAACCAACAAGAACTTATTGTATAGCACATGGAACTCTCTCAATGTTATGTGGCAGCCTGGATAGGAAGGGGACAGTGTAGAACGGATACATGCATATGTATGGCTGAGTATCTTTGCTATTCACCTGAAACCATCACAAAATTGTTAACTGGCTATACTCCAATACAAAACAAAAAGTTCAAAAGCAAAAAAAGAAAACAAGTTGTCTGTGAATAAGCTGCTAAAGAGAGGAACATGGGGAGAGACCACGAGGTGATCACACTCCACCCACAAGAAGCTTACTTTTTCTTCGAGGAAATTACTGGATGGTCGTAAATGGAGGTTAAACAAGCCCCACCCCAGCCCAACTTCTCAGCACTTTGGGTCAGACCAGGAATCACTCACCAGAATGCAAGCCACCAGTCCTGCAGGACATAGGCAACCTGGAACAGGAAACAGCAATCATTCACACACTGACATTACTGAGCCCTCAAACCACCACTCACTAGCATGGGGGATAGAAAGGCTCCAGAACACAGAGACGGTCCTTCCGGCTCAGGTCTGCACCAAGCCCCACACCCCAGATGACCATAGGTCAGGGGAGGGCATGATACATTTTAATATCTTTAAAACAGATCCCCTTTTCCCAGAAGACATTGCTCCCCACATGTAATGTCAGTCAGTTCAGTCACTCAGTCATGTCTGACTCTTTGCAACCCCATGAACCGCAGCATGCCAGGCCTCCTTATCCATCACCAACTCCAGGAGTTGACCCAAACTCATGTCCACTGAGTCGGTGATGCCATCTAACCATCTCATCCTCTGTCGTCCCCTTCTCCTCCTGCCTTCAATCTTTCCCAACATCAGGGTCTTTTCAAATGAGTCAGCTCTTTGCTAATGTATTTCAATGCAAATCCAAGTAGACTGAAAGATGGAGTAATAACTTTTGTGGCATCCTTGTTCAGTCAGACAGAGGCCTGAAGAGCAATACCTGAGGCTTCCAGGGGGAGGAAGAAATTCTGCCTCAAGTCAGCAGGGTCAGCGCCTGCCTGAGCTTCTAGCCTGCAGACCTGCCTTCCTGATTTCAGATTCACCCAGCTAGAATGCACAACCTCAGCTGGTTTTTCAAAATAAATCTCTTAATACACACATCTAAAAATAATTATAAAATACAGTATAGTGAAAGTGAAGTTGCTCGGTCGTGTCCGACTCTCTGCGACCTCATGGGCAGTAGCCTGCACCAGGCTCCTCGGTCCATGGGGTTTTCTAGGCAAGAGTACTGGAGTGGGTTGCCATTTCCTTCTCCAGGGAATATTCCTGACTCAGGGATCGAACCCAGGTCTTCTGCACTGTAGACAGACACTTTACCATCTGAGCCACCGGGGAAGTCCAAAATACAGTATAAATAGTATGTAATTATCAATCTGAGTGCACAAACCAAAATAAATGCCCTTACGTACCTGAGCTGCGATGTTTACTAGAATAAGGAAGGTGATGAGGGGCCAGCCAGCACCAGCTGTGAAGTAATTCTTATAGGTCTTAAAACCAACTTTTCCTTCCAAATAGTCCTCTAGAGGTAGTGTAACTTGTATATTCTCAGTCTGGAAGGGGAAAATGGCAGTGAGAGATAAATTTTAAATGATGAACTCCAAATTTCAAGAGTTCAACAATGGCCTCACTGCAAAGCTGTAGAAAACAGACACATTTCATACACTGGTAAGAGTACAAGATGATCCATCTCCCATGGAGAAGGGTGTGGGAATATCTGGCCAAAACACATAGGTGTTTACCCAGCTATCCCACTACTAGAAATCTATTAGAAATAAGGAAACATCATTTTCACAAGGTTATGCACTGCTGGATGAGTTTGCTTAAAGTCAACCATGACTGTCAGCACAAGTACAGCCTACCTGATTCAAGGACAAATGCAGAAGCTTGTTGTAAAATAATGTGTAAAATGATATGGAATTAATGTATCTCTCTAGATGACTTGTATCACTCAATGATGGAAAGTTTAACTGTAGTTGGGGATCAAAATACTAGACAAATGCAATAAACTAAGTTCATACAGTGGGTAAGAGTCATGAAAATCTGGATAGCAGAGGGACTTTTGATCTGAATCTATTTGGTTCTTAAACTTCAGAGAGTGATTCCTGAGTTTAGAAACTGAATAACTAATCTGAATGCTTAACAGAATTATCCAGGCTCCTCGGTTTGGATATTGAGAAATATCTGTGTATGTTTTTAAGGGAGATCTAGTGCATTTCTGCATTTCTGTCTGGAGGACTTAAAATGCATTATAGTCACAGGAGGCTAGGATGTCCACAGCTCTATGCTGGCCACTGGGATTCAAGGTGGATAAGATGTGGTTGTTGGTCTTGACTGGTAAGAAAGATGAAGACAGAAACTAACTCCAAAGTGTCTACCATGTGTCAGGTCCTTTGCACATGTTACCTCTGACAATAGGGCAAAATACTACCATCAGTCACCTGCAGTGCCAGACATTCCAACATATAGGAAAAGAAGCTGATTTAATGTGATCACAGGAGGCCTCATCTAAAGGTGTCTTCACATTAAGCCTCTGGATGCATAAGGGAACCCAGGGGCCACCAGAGCAAGTAGGATGTAACTATGGTAAACTGAAGAGTTCTTATTTCAGTGTGAGCCACAAGCACCCAGAAATTCACAGCAGTGCACCCACTCCTGGTCCCCATAGGATTCTCTAACCTACACCCAAAGGGGAACTCCAAGCAGGCTTGCTCCTTTCATGTTCTTCTATCCATTCCATGGAATAAGACTTTGGGAACCTTAGGGCCTACTTTGGGACAAATAAACATGTCATGAGCAGAGCAGACTGAAGGTCCATGAGGCCACCAAAAGCAGACAGATTCAGGCATTCTGCAGGATAGAAACTCACATCTTGGTCTTCTGGAACTGCATCTTTTAAGGAGGGTCTGGGAGACGATGGAGACCGAACCAAAGACTCGGAGATCAGAGTAGGAGTTCCTAGAACTGGAGATGATCCAGGCTGCTTATTTCTCTTCTCAAAAAGGGAAAAAATATCTACCCCAGATTTCAGGAACTCAGAGTAAGTCCCCCTTTCCACTGTTTTGTCCTAAAATAAAATAAAAAAAAATTGAGAGGAATTAATTTACATTTGATAATATTGTTAGCTGATCAGTTGTGTCTGACTCGTTTCAACACCATGGACTGTAGCCTGCTAGGCTCCACTGTCCATGGGATTCTCCAGGCAATAATACTGGAGTTGGTTGCCATTCCCTTCTCCAAGGATTTTCCTGACCCAGGGATTGAAGCCGGGTCTCCCACATTGCAGGCAGATTCTTTACCATCTGAGCCACCAGGGAAGCCCTCGATAATATTAAACCAACCGGAATACTAATCAAGAAATTTGCTGCTGCTAAGTCACTTCAGTCGTGTCCAGCTCTGTGTGACCTCATGGACTGCAGCCTTCCAGGCTCCTCCATCCATGGGATTTTCCAGGCAAGAGTACTGGAGTGGGGTGCCATTGCCTTCTCTGCAAGAAATGTTATCTGGTCTTAAATTATTATTTTTGAAGAAAATAAAAGATACCTGGGTCTAGAATTCTTGTTGAGAAATATAGCCAACTCAAACAGAACTGAGCATTCTGTTCTCTGCAAAACCCTGTGTTAAGTGCTGGGGTATTTGAAAGAAATGTGTGCTTGTGGGTTAAAAATGGAGGCTGTTCACATAACTACCATGGACACTTAGGGAAGCAAGAAGTACAGAAGTTGCTGGGAGGATCAGCACAATCTCTAGAGACAAGAGAACTCAGAGAAACCTCACGTGACAAGCAAAATTTTAAAAAAATTAAAACCCTGGGGAGAGTATTCCAGAAAAGAAAATTACTGACACAGAGGTGGGCACAAGCACATCTGCATAGGTAACAGTCGCTCATTAAATTTCACTGACCACCTTCACTATCACAGTATCATGTGCCCCGGCTGGGACAGGACATGTAGGAACCAGCCTTGAACAGGGAACCCATAAGCTGCATATTCATGGTCCTTACAACTGTCTGGAGGACTTAGAGTGCATTAGAGAGACACAAGGATCAACAAAGTTCCCAAATGAAAATTCAATATTCCATCTGTTAAAATAATTAAACAAAGAGGCCATGAGGTTGGGATGGCTCTAATGCCTTGACAGTCTGCGCCTGCAAACCAAAACCTAAGCCACAATCAGTGCACACAGATGCAAGAGAAAACTTCACACCAACCGACCACAAGCAACCAACCAGGCTTCCCCAATCAGGCAGCTGCTTAAACTACAGCCAATCTAATCATGTTCTTTGAACACATCATTGCAGTTTCCCTCCCTTATAAAGTCAAAATAATGTGCAGATGTTTCACTATTTCTGACCCTGAAATAAGATTCAGGTGATCATTGAGTGGCAAATAAAACTTTAGGGAAAAAATTCTCAGGATGCAAAACTCATCAAATGAGAGCAGCTCTGGTTAATGCAGGTCAGGTGGAAGAAGATGGCCCAGGACCCTAGCTAGGACCCCTCTCACCCTATGTCTTGAGGTGAGCGACTGGGAGAAACCCAGTGAAGCATCTGGGTACCATCTGATACTGCAGAACTAGAAAATTATGCAGGATATATTGTGTCTTGTTCCACTTGGCAGGAAAAATTCACATACCTCTTTAATAAAATCACTACTCACAACTTCATATCTCTAATATGCACAATGAAATGACTAGAAGTATAAAGACAGAAATTTCACTCAGCAGCCAAGTGCTGACAATTCTGAGGGGACAAGGGGGTAGCCATCTCCCCTCTGCTACGAGAGAGAGACCCAACAATGAGGATGGACTCCAACTCATCCAAGAGTGCCCACCAGTGGACAAACAGTTATTTTGTAAGTACTAAAACTGGGGGCAGTGCCCTCAAAGGAAGCGATAGGGGACTCTAAAACATCTAAAACATTCGTTTCCAAGGCAAACCATTCAATATAACAGTAATCCAAGCCTATGCCTCAACCAATAATGCTGAAGAAGCTGAAGTTTAACGGTTCTATGAAGACCTACAAGACCTTTTAGAACTAACACCCAAAAAAGATGTCCTTTTCATTATAGGGAATTGGAATGCAAAAGTAGGAAGTCAAGAAATACCTGGTGTAACAGGTAAATTTGGCCTTGGAATACTGAATGAAGCAGGGCAAAGACTAACTGAGTTTTGCCAAGAAAATGCACTGGTCATAGCAAACGCCCTCTTCCAACAACACAAGAGAAGACTCTACACATGGACATCATCAGATGGTCAACACCAAAATCAGATTTATTATGTTCATTGCACCCAAAGATGGAGAAGCTCTATACAGTCAACAAAAACAAGACTGGGAGCTGACTGTGGCTCAGATCATGAACTCCTTATTACCAAATTCAGACCTAAATTGAAGAAAGTAGGGAAAACCACTAGACCATTCAGGTATGACCTAAATCAAATCCCTTATGATTATACAGTGGAAGTGAGAAATAGATTTAAGGGCCGAGATCTGATAGATAGAGTGCCTGATGAACTATGGAATGAGGTTCGTGACATTGTACAGGAGACAGGAATCAGGACCATCCCCGTTGAAAAGAAACGCAAAAAAGCAAAATGGCTGTCTGGGGAGGCCTTACAAATAGCTGTGAAAAGAAGAGAAGTGAAAAGCAAAGGAGAAAAGGAAAGATATAAGCATCTGAATGCAGAGTTCCAAAGAATAGCAAGGAGAGATAAGAAAGCCTTCTTCAGCGAACAATAAAAAGAAATAGAGGAAAACAACAGAATGGGAAAGACTAGAGATCTCTTCAAGAAAATTAGATATACCAAGGGAACATTTCATGCAAAGATGGGCTTGATAAAGGACAGAAACGGTATGGACATAACAGAAGATATTAAGAAGAGGTGGCAAGAATACACAGAACTATAAAAAAAAGATCTTCACGACCCAGATAATTACAATGATGTGATCATCGACCTAGAGCCAGACATCCTGAAATGTGAAGTCCAGTAGGCCTTATAAAGATCACTACGAACAAAGCTAGTGGAGGTGATGGAATTCCAGTTGAGCTATTTCAAATCCTGCAAGATGATGCTGTGAAAGTGCTACACTCAATATGCCAGCAAATTTGGAAAATTCAGCAATGGCCACAGGACTGGAAAAGGTCAGTTTTCATTCCAATCCCAAAGAAATGCAATGCCAAAGAATGCTCCAACTACCACACAATTGTACTCATCTCACATGCTAGTAAAGTAATGCTCAAAATTCTCCAAGCCAGGCTTCAGCAATATGTGAACTGTGAATTTCCTCATGTTCAAGCTGATTTTAGAAAAGGCAGAGGACCAGAGATCAAACTGCCAACATCTGCTGGATCATGGAAAAAGCAAGAGAGTTCCAGAAAAACATCGATTTCTGCTTTATTGACTATGCCAAAGCCTTTGACTGTGTGGATCACAATAAACTGTGGAAAATTCTGAAAGAGATGGGAATACCAGACCACCTGACCTGCCTCTTGAGAAACCTGTTATGCAGGTCAGGAAGCAACAGTTAGAACTGGACATGGAACAACAGACTGGTTCCATATAGGAAAAGGAGTACGTCAAGGCTGTATATTGTCCCCCTGCTTATTTAACTTATATACAGAGTACATCATGAGAAACGCTGGACTGGAAGAAGCATGAGCTGGAATCAAGATTGCTAGGAGAAATATCAATAACCTCAGATATGCAGATGACACCACCCTTATGGCAGAAAGTGAAGAGGAACTCAAAAGCCTCTTGATGAAAGTGAAAGTGGAGAGTGAAAAAGTTGACTTAAAGCTCAGCATTCAGAAAACAAAGATTATGGCATCCGGTCCCATCACTTCATGGGAAATAGATGGGGAAACAGTGGAAACAGTGTCAGACTTTATTTTTCTGGGCTCCAAAATCACTACAGATGGTGACTGCAGCCATGAAATTAAAAGACGCTTACTCTTTGGAAGGAAAGTTATGACCAACCTAGATAGCATATTCAAAAGCAGAGACATTACTTTGCCAACAAAGGTCTGTCTAGTCAAGGCTATGGTTTCCTCCAGTGGTCATGTATGGATGTGAGAGTTGGACTATAAAGAAAGCTGAGCACCGAAGAATTGATGCTTTTTAACTGTGGTGTTGGAGAAGACTCTTGAGAGTCCCTTGGACTGCAAGGAGATCCAACCAGTCCATTCTGAAGGAGATTAACCCTGGGATTTCTTTGGAAGGAATGATGCTAAAGCTGAAACTCCAGTACTTTGGCCACCTCATGCGAACAGTTGACTCATTGGAAAAGACTCTGATGCTGGGAGGGATTGGGGGCAAGAGGAGAAGGGGACGACAGAGGATGAGATTGCTGGATGGCATCACTGACTCGATGGACGTGAGTCTCAGTGAACTCTGGGAGTTGGTGATGGACAGGGAGGCCTGGCATGCTGCAATTCATGGGGTCCCAAAGAGTCAGACACAACTGAGCGACTGAACTGAACTGAAAACATCTAGGGACTGGTAAGTAGGTTATTCTCCTGCCCACGAATCCTGTGCTCATAACACCGTCAACACTGGGATTTACACACTAGAAGTGCCCCTTTTGTACATGAAGTCAACTGCTCTCAAGCTTGAAAAATCTTAGCTCCTCTCCCCATTCCTACAGGAGTGGAGAGGAGTCACATTCCTAGAGGAGACACATGGAACTGCTTCCAGAGAGACAGAGGTTCTGTATTTTAATAATCTTTCTTGGAGCAGAGATTTATTTCATAAGTCAAGTATCTGACCAAGGTTCTGTGGAACATTCAGGTGCTAAAGAAAAAGATGCTGAGGACCAGATGTAAATGAGCCAAAAAGTGAAGCATCAAACTACCACCAAGTCTGAAAACTTCTCACTAAACCCCACCTCCCAACTATGCTAGGAGCTGTGGGTCGGATGGTGCTGCCTCCTCAAAAAGATAAGTTCAAACGTGACATCTGTGAACATAACCTTATTTGGAAACAGGGTCTTTCCAGATGTAATCAAGTTAAGATGAGGTCGCACTGGTGCAGGGTGACCCTAAATCCAATATGACTGATGATCTTATGAGAAGAGGCCCAGACACAGGGACAATGGCCAAGTGGTATCAGAGGCAGAGAACATAGTGCTGCAGTTGGAAGCCAAGGAACACAAGGAAGGCTGGCAAACACCAGAGGCTGGAAGGAAGGATTCTCCCCTGGAGCCTTCAGGGAGAACACAGCCCTGCCAGCACCTGGATTTGGGACCCGTAGCCTCCAGAGCAGGGAGACGATAAACTTCTGCTGTTTTAAGTCACCCAGTTGGCAGTACTTGGTTACAGCAGCTCTAGAAGCTGATACTCTAGCCTGAGTCCACATTTCTGTCTTCTCAGCTTTACTAAGACCTGGAATTGCTTCTCCTGTCACCCCTCCAGTGACCATCAGAGAAATCTCTCAAATTTGATATCAGACCACATTGCTCCTCTGCTCTGGGCCATCCAAGACTTCCATGCCAGTTCCCGTCCCCTGGCCACTGCTCAGAGACCAGCTCCCTCCACATCCCCTGCTCACTCTCCTCAGACACACTTGTCTTCCTGCTGTTCCTCCAACGTGCCAGTTCAGCTCCTTCCTCAGGACTCCCTGCCGCAGACCCCTCCCCTAGATGACTGTGTGACCCCTACCTTCATGTCACTCAGACCCCATTAGGCACCAGCTTTTTAGAGAGGCTAGGATGTCACTCTCACTCCCTCTTTGTCACATCCGTCCCCATAAGAACAGGAGCCCCGTGAAGGCAGAGCTTTGTCCTCCTGCTGCACACACAAGAGACCTGGGCAGGGAGACTAGCAACTGGAGACACCAGCAGAGAGGGCATCTCTGATCCAGGTGCTCGGCTACCCAACCTCACTTCTGGAGTTAATGGAAGATGCTCTTTAGGCAAACTATGTATGAGAATCTCTTGGATACCATCAGATCTTAGAATCTCTAATTTGTAAGTAATACACTTTGACTTAAGTCACGGAAGAGGAAAATAAAAAGTTCTAAATAAAACTGCATCATTATCCTTAACAAACTTCATTAGAGCAGGGATGATTCAATAATCCTGTGGTTGCACTCTTACACACTTTAGGGTTTATATGGCTTAGAGTGTAATAGTGACACTTCTACAGAGCTTTAGATTCATCCTCCAAGGTGTGAACACCAGCTCTGAGAAGAGGGTGAAAAACTGAGGGAGAAGAGGGTGTTTACCATGAATCCAAGGAAAGTGACCAGAAAGGAGGTCTGTCCTTCAACACTGCTGTTACTGCTTCTGCTGATGCTGCTAAGTCATTTCAGTTGTGTCCGACTCTGTGCGACCCCATAGATGGCAGCCCAAACAGGCTCCATCCCTGGGATTTTCCAGGCAAGAACACTGGAGTGGGTTGCCATTTCCTTCTCCAATGCATGAAAGTGAAAAGTGAAAGTGAAGTCGCTCAGTCGTGTCTGACTCTTTGTGACCCCACAGACTGCAGCCTACTAGGCTCCTCCGTTCATGGGATTTTCCAGGCAAGAGTACTGGAGTGGGTTGCCATTGCCTTCTCCCAACACATCTGAGGGCTAGCAATTCCACAGACTTCTAGAAATTACTTACATCTTTCAATATCAGAATCTGACTTGCATCTTTTAGGTATTGCAACTGATGAGTGACTAAAATTGTGATCTTCTCCTTCAAGGCCTGACGAACACACCTATAAATGTAAAAGGTACAGAAATCAAAAGCACATTAATGGAGTGCCTTAAACTGAAAACATATTTTAAAAACAGTGAGACAAAGACCACATAGCAACCAAAGATCTTTAGTTTAAATGCCAAATCAATAATAAATAAACATAGTCAATTAATCCAACTAGGTTCTTAAATTTATCAGCAGCAAATTTGAATCTACTGCTACAAAAAATTCTTAAAATCAGTCCAGTGAAGGTGGCACTAACAGCTAAGTCTTTTCCTCTAAAACTCAGCTTAACAATTATTTACATGTTTCATAAAGGAAAACAACTGAGTAATACTGAGATTTCAAAACTTGACTAAACTAAAACACTATTTTATCACTATTTGGGAATAGGAGAAGAGGGAGCCATGTCATTTAAAAATGTGTACATTCTTAGCTTTCTAGATGATTATTTATAATTAATGATTACTGGGGGCCAGCGTGAGGCACTCCACCCGTGGCAAAGGTCATGAGGAAGGAGGCTCGACATACACAAAGGTCAGATCGAGCCTCAGGAGTCCCCCTGGAAATCCTCGAGCATCTACCCCCATAACCAGAGCCTGCCTGCTTTATCATTTTGTGCTCCCACCTACACCTCTGACTTTACAGGGGGCTGTCCCCCACCACCTCTTTCAGAGAAGGAGTTAACCTAGAGTTCCAGTTAATAAAAACTCCTGGGTGTGACAAGAGTGTTTTAACCTACAAACTCCTCTGAAGGTTCTCTAGCCTGCCTGACAGGCTTGTCCAGCCACATGTGATTGCTCACAGCCTCCCAACCGTGAGAGGCACGAGATGCTTTAAACCTTCTAAAAACAGGTTCCTTAGAAAAGTTAGAAAACTATAAGTATAATGGGCTGATTAGAAATTGTATTGGTGAAGGGTTTTTCATTTGTTGAGCCAATGTTTGTTGCTAAGTCTCCATACCCCCTGCCCTTACACACATTAATGAATATACAGAAGAAATAAGTATTAACCTTTGATATTAATCACGTTAGACCTTAGGCTAAGTAAATTCTTTCCTTAACTAAAACCCACTACACCCTCACCCTATAGGAATGTAACTTTATTTGGGTGGAGTCTGTTTTAAGAATAATCACCCCTGGAGAAATAAGTGTCCTGGTTGACTGACCGCTGTCACAAGGAGAGGGTCATAAATTGTCAGCAGGCCCCCTGGCCAGAAGATGATGTAACACCCCTAAGACCTCTGTATACATTTGTATGAAGCACCTGACTTTGATAAAAGTCAGGACTGCTGACCCCGCGTGACTTTTGAATAACATCTCAGTGTATAAAAGTAGACCATGGAAAATAAATAATTGGGATCAGTTTCTCGAAATACTGGTCTCCCCATGTCGCTCTCTCTCTCACTCTGGCTGAGTCTCCATCTGGAGCGCGGAACCCACCATGCTTACTAATTATGCCTGGGCTTCTAAGATCCGACTGGGGAGGCCTCAGTGTCTCCTCTCCTTCGGGAGAATAGAAGGACGCCTGCAGCTTACGTAAGTGGTGCAAGCTTCTTGTCTTGAAGTTTTATTGGTCTCCCGTGTAAACCAAGCTACTCAGCCTCTTTTCTCCACTGAATTTTCCTACTGAGCTATCCTCATTCTATTACTCTTTACATCTTTAATTAATATCTAATTGAAGTTTTTGTATTCTGATCCTCGCCAATGCCGTCCCCGCTTCGAACTCCCTGGATCAGCCGAGGCTGGACCCCGACAAATGATGTAAATATTCACAACAAAAAATTAATCAATTCTTGGTAATCTTTGCCAGAGTGCATTTGTTAGACACTTCTTCCCAAAGAATGTTAGATATAAAATAAATGTCAGCATGGCCTCTGTCACTCTCTACAACAATCCCAGTTCCATCTAGGAAGCAAGTCTTCTTTCATTAGGACTGAATACCTTCCAAACATAAAAGTAAAAGAACAGAATCCAAATGGCCCAAATCACAGTGGAAATCATCCAGTGGCTCAGAGGACACATCAGTTCTCTTAGTCAAGACACCCTCAGTCTTCAACCTTAAATTTTTTTCACAGTAAAAAAAAACTACTCCTACATTTCAAACGTAGACCTCTAGGGACTCAGCTGTAGTCTCATCCCACAGGGTTCACAACCCCTCCAGGGAAGCAAATGGCTGAGTCTGGGGCCCTGGTGACCACAGGCAGGGCTCCAGGCAGGTACTCTGGGTGCCCCAGCCCCTCACAGAGCAAATCTCAGGAACCTGGGCCACAGCTCAGCCTGTGAGTGAGTCAGATGGAGAGTCTGGAGCCAGCAGACTGCATCTCAGCTCCTCTCACAAAACTGACGTCAGATGAGCAACCCAACCTCAATTTCTTCATCTCAAACAAGGTCAATGACAACTCATCTACACATTCTGACAAATCAAACCACCAATCCACTCAGTAAAGGTCAGGCCCCTTCTTCACTCCTCCATAACCACAAGCAGTCATGTGCTTTGGACTCAGGATAGAAAAGTCCTAAGGGGACACTCTGGACACTGGGTCTGTGATCAAAAGCAAGACCCCTGGATGTAGAAACATACACCATTGTTTTGTTAAGTCCAAAAGGATTCATTCTCACCTTTTGACATCCGTCAGCTCAGTGTTTGTACCTGTTTCTTGATTAACACCTTTTCAACTTAGAACTAAAGTTTTCAAACAGAATTTTTTCTCCTTAATTCATAATTGCCTGCCAATAGTCCCTAAAGGTGGATGTTAATCAAATATGATGGGGTGTTACGTCCAAAATGAATCAACCCAAAAGTTTTAAGATGTTTTCTTCCTAACATTCCATCACAGATAAGGTAATACAAATAATTACAATGAAGTGATCAGTTGATGGCTTGGAACTTTTCCTAAATAATGCTTTCATCCAAGTCACTAGAACAATACACTCTTTTCCAAGTTTGTAAAGATTTCCAAGTCATGCAATAGAAATGATTGAGTCAGCAACCAGTTGAATAACAGTTATTCCTATATAAAGGCTGTGTTAATTCTATGATCCCACATATAATCCTATATAAGGGCTGTATTAAGAGGGGACACATCCCATGGTGAAGGTGATACAAATAAGACAGAGAGAGTCCCCACCTCCATTCATTCAATCAGCAGAGGTTTGTTGAGGAGCCAGGCACTGTCCTAAGTGCTGAGGACCCACCCACAGGTCAAGATAGAAGAGAATACTCTGCACCATGTAGAGGACACCCTGAACAAGTATAGAAAATGTGCTATTGGGCTGTGACCTGTGCTCTGAAGGAAAAACAAGGGGAGTTGCTGTCTTAGATGTGGAGACATGGGAGCCCTGTGACTATCTAGAGAAACATTCTGGAAGAAGGCACAGCAGGTGCAGGGTTCCTGGGACAGAAGATGCTGGGCTAAGGCACCTTCCTGCATTCATAGTTTATAGGTGGCAGGGGGACTCATAAATCGTCAAGTGCACCCACTGAGGGCTGTGGGAAGACGAAGGGCAGGGCGGCCCCTGGAGGAGAAGGAGGGAATGGCAGGTCCCTTCTTCCACCTTCCTTCTGTGTCCTGTGCACTGCTCCCTGGCTCTGAACAGAGGGACCAGTGTGTACAGACAGACGGGGGTGAGAAAGGAGCCCCACAGAGCCAGCACAGCTGGATACTGAGTGGGTGTGGGGACGAGCTGGAAAAGCTGATGGGGGCAGAAGAAGCAAGCCTGTTTGAGGACCTGGAGCTGCTTCCTTAATGGGGCGGGGTGGGGGGTGGGAGGTGGGGGGTGGGCAGTGTCCATAAAAGGCTGGAACATGTGATGAGCTGTGTAGACAGCAGTGTGGGAGTCTGATTAGGACAGACCCCAAGAGCTGATGATGCAGGAGGCAGGGGTCTGGTGATATGGGGCTGAACAAGGATGGGATCCATGGCTGGACACAGGTGAGACTGCATCAGTTCATATAAGGCCCCTCACCTTCTGTAGATGCTAGAATCCACCATGTTCACAGCATAAAGTTGTAAAAGTCATGAACCTCAATGACCTTGGATATAAATTCATGACTGAAGGAAACTGTTAACAGCAAGTAGAAGTGTAATTCATTCACTTTTAATACAAAACCCTCCCCATGACCAAGTTTCCACACAACCACCATATCTCACAGCATATTGTTCCATCTGATTCTCTAACTTGAGAACACTCTCCAGTTGCTGCTGAGTGGTTTCCTAAATTGCTTTCACACTCTCTGCTTTAAATTTCCCGATAGAGTGTGTGGTTCTGATTACGAACAACAGTCTTAAGCTTGCTTCTATCAAGTATATATCCAAAGTGGTACACCCAAATATTTGAGAGGATTTTATAAATATCTCCTGTGTTTGAAAAAGAACTCAGGAGAACTTCTGTGATCAGCACACTCTACTTGGCACCAAAATGCCTTGCTCTCCTCTCCCTGTGACATGGATGCTATGACCAACAGAATCTGTTCCTGCATTGATGGAGAACATGTGCAGATGCTCACAAGATGGGGTAACCGCATTTGTGAGTTCAGGGTGGGGTACTTGGAACAAGGCGGCTAAGATACTCATGACACCAGGAGGGTGGGGGTGAGGAATCCCTGTCACAGCACTAGCGCCTGTCACTGAACTCATGACAAGACACAAGACACTTCTCTAAGGGAAAATTCAAGTCATGAGCAGGACAGGCTGGGAAAGGGGGGTCAGATCAGAGCTGGAGGCCATGCCATGTGTCATTCACCCTGTTCTCTCCTGTTCTCAAAGATTAAGTGCTACTATGCAGGTTTGTGTGTATGTGTGTTACAATATACCTAACATGAAATTTACCATTTTAATCATATAGCCATATAGTGGCATTAAGTACATTCACATTGTTGTGCAGCCATCACTACCATCCATCTCCACAACTCTTTCATCACCCCAACACTACGAACATCTTATATTTGGGCAGTTTCCAGCAAAGTCTAACAATCCGCAGTTAGTGGATGTGGAATCCCAGATCCTTGTGTCCAGAGCTCAGAGCTCCTCACATACCTACTGACTCTGCTGAAGTCTTTTTACTTTGCTATTCTAGGCCTGCTCTACACCAATCATATCCCCCTCAAATTCACATGTCATGTTAGTTATTAGCACCTTAGAATTTGGTGACAGGGACCATAAAGAAGTAATTGTTACCCTTAAATACATTGCACCTAATCTGATCTGACTGGTGTGCTTAGATGAAGAGGAGACTAAGACATAAGGACAGAAACACAGGCATGTAAATCAGTGAAGTTAGAACACACCCTCCCACCATGCACAAAATAAACTAAAAATGGCTTAAAGACTTTATCATTAGATGTGACACCATAAAACTCCTAGAAGAGATTAAAGGCAAAATATTCTCCGACATAAATTATACCAATGTTTTCTTAGGTCAGTCTTCTAAGGCAATAGAAATATAAACAAAACTATGGTGGCTCAGTGGTAAAGAATCCACCTGCCAGTGCAGGAGACACAGGATCCATTCCTGGTCCCAGAAGATCCCACCTGCTGAGCTCTGGAGCCCAGGAGCTGGAACCACTGAGCCCACACATGCAGGACCCCATACTCTGCAACAAGAGAAGCCATCTCAATGAGAAGTCCACACACCACAAATAGAGAGTAGTCCCTGCTCATCACAACTAGAGAAAAACCATCACAGCAACAAAGACCAGGTATGGCCACAATTATTTTTTTAATTAAAAAAATAAACAAATAGGACCTAATCAAATTTACAAGATTTTGCACAGCAAAGGAAACCATAAACACAATGAAGAGACAACCTATAGACTGGGAAAAAATATTTGCAAACGATGTGACCAACAAGGGCTTAATTTCTAAAATATACAAACAGCTCATACAACTGAACAACAACAAAATCTGATCAAAAAATGTGCAGAAGACTAAATAGACACTTTTCCAAAAGACACATACAGACGGCCAATAGGCACATGTAAAGGAGCTCACCCTTGGGAATTATCAGAGAAATGCAAATCAAAACTACAATGAGGCATCACCTCACACCAGTTAGAATGGTCAACACTAAAATAACAATGGCTGAGAGGGTGTGGAGAAAAGGGAGCCCTCCTACACTACTGCTGGGAATGAAAGTTGCTTCAGGCACTGTAGAAAACAGCATGGAGGATCCTCAGAAAACTAAAAGTAGAATTACCTTATATTCCAGTAATCCTACTCCTGGGCATATATATGCACAAAACCATACACCAAAAAGACATGTATCCCTATATTCATAGCAGCACTACTCACAATAGCCAAACATGGAAACAACGTAATGTCCACCGACAGACGAATGGTTGTGGTACATGGAGATAATGTAATACTACTCAGCCATAAAAAAAGGAAAAAGAATGCCAGTTGCAGAAAAATGGATGGACCTGGAGGTTATCATACTAAGTGAAGTAAGTCAGAACGAGAAAGACAAATATCATATGATATCACTTACATGTAGAATCTAAAATATGGCAATAATGAACCTATTGACAAAACAGAAACAGACTCACAGACATAGTGAACAGACTTATGGTTGCATGGGTGGAAGGGGTGTGGGGAGGGATGGACTGGGAATTTGGGGTTAGCAGAATGTGAAGTACTATGTGTAGAATGGATAAACAACAAGGTCCTACAGTATAGTGTAGCGAGCTATATTTGATAATCCGAGATAAACCATAATGGAAAAGAATATTTAAAAGAATGTATGTATGTATATAACTGAGTAACTTTGCCATACAAAGAAATTAACATAATAACGTAAATCAATTATATTTTAATTTTTTTTTTTAAAGGACAGAGACAGGGGTGCACATGGACAGAAGATCATATGAGGACACAGCGAGGCAGACGCCACCTGCAGCCAAGGACAACATTCTCATCAGAAACCAAACCTGCCTACACGGCGAACTTCCAGCCTCAAGGACTGTAAGAAAATGAATTTCTGTTCTTTAAACACCCCAACTGTGACAACTTGCTATAGACTGAATGTTTTTGTCCTCAAAATTCATATACTGAAACCTAATTCCCACTGTGTACTAGAAGTGTAGCTATTGGGAGGTGACAGGTCATGAGGGTGGAGCCAACATGAAAGAGATTAGTGCCCTTACAAAGGGGACCCACAGGGCTCCCTCACCCCTTCCCCACGTGAGGACATGGGAATCGTGCCCTCACCAGACACTGAATCTCTCAGCACCCTCAGCTTGGACTTTTCCAGCCTCCAGAATCCTGAGGGATAAATTTTTGTTTTTTATAAGCTGCCCAGGCTGTGGTCTCCTGTGAGAGCAGCCTGGACAGACAGCCCCAGCAAAGTAACACAGAACCTGACAGCGAGAATTTCCAAATAGCTTCTCTCTGCCAAACACCCCACCTCCTTCAGACAAGGACTTACCTGCTGTTCTCCCCTCAGCCCTGCTTCCTCCTCCCTCCATACCTGAGCTTCTACTCTTCCTTCAGCAAAGGAACTGGGTCCTCTTCTCAGCCTCCACACACCTGCCCAGCCTGCAGGCCCCCAGGGCACTTCCCGCCCAGCCCTGGGCACAGGGAGCTTTCCAACTTCAGTGAAAGTCTCCAGCTGCCACTTCCACTTAGCATTTACTATATCCTGTATCAAAACTCTCTAAACCTTGACTCTGCTGAGCTTTCCCCTGGCATCTGTCTTAACAAGCTCCACACAGAGACAGGTTCCTTGGTGGCAGGAATGAGGGCTGTGTCCTAGTCTCCCTTATTCTGCCCAGTGTGGGTCCTTCCCCTCTCCTGGATCACTGTCCTCCTTGTAAAGTAAGAGGTTCTGTGCAGGAACATCTGTAAGGGTATCGATCTCAGTGCATACAGCAGGGTGCTGATATGCAGCTGGAAGGCTCATTGTCTTTAACAAGGTGAACGACAGCAAGGGAACTAACCATGGGGTAGATGTGGAGGCTGCTTCAGAAAAAGCGAATTCATGAGACTTTCAAAGATGTCAGTCTAGACTCCACCAGAGGCCTCAGTCAGCATGTGTTGGGACAGAGAAGCAACAGACCTGTTCTCCAGGAGTTCTGTGGCCAAGAAAGAGCCACTGACAACAAATTCCAGAAACACAAAATAAGAGTCAGGACTTCAGAAAGATTCCAAAAGATACTGAGTTTCAAATTCAAGTTAACCCTACATGTGGGTCTAAGTATTAATTTTAGTAAGTATCCATGAAGAAATGTTAAATAATTGAGCCATACTCAGATGTGGAATAAATCATCTGTAAATTCTAAATCATTTGTAAATACTTTACTAAGTATTTCTAAACCAACAGAATAATAAGCATAAACCAACAGGAAAAATTCACTTCTAATGTGCCTTCAGCAAATGACAAAGGAAAAGAATTGGCAGCCAATTACCAGGTTACCAAGTCCTACTCTCTGATTTTAAAACTTTACATCATCCTTCTTATCCCTGGGGTTTGGATCCATCCACAATGTCTGGATCCATCAAGTGCAAGTAACAGGGGAATCTGTCATGTATCCCTCACTCCCTAAAGCATGGACCCCACTGTCCTACACACACTGGAAGCAACTGCTGTATTTTCCTGTCCTGACCTCATCATGATGCAAAATTTCTCTATGATGGGTCTTCTGTGGAGGGAAGGGAGGGACACCAGGACAGAGTGAGCTGAGTCTCCAGCACAAAGGCTTTCCTGAGCTCTCTTCCCTGATCTCTACAGGGTTCCTGGAAAGCAGAGATGATAGAAAACAGGACCAAACTCACAGTTCAAACAAGTGCCTGCTGACTCTTGCGTCCACTGCACTGAGTGGATCGTCCAGGAGGTAGATGTCTGCGTCCTGATACACGGCTCTAGAAAACAGAGAGAGACATCAGGAGAGGACACTTCACATTGCCTGGGTCTCATCTCTGAATCATGATGGTGTCTAACAACTCCAGGTTCCTTCCACAAGCCCAGGGAAAGGGCCAAGACCCTGCTTCACACAGGCCCACCTTGTGAGTGGGGTCTGTGTGCTCAGGTCCACTAGGAGCCGCAGAGGAGGAGGGGCGGATGGCAACTGAAACCCCACTTACCTGGCGAGGCTGACCCGGGCTTTCTGTCCTTCACTCAGTGGGGTTCCTCCATCTCCTGTCACAGTTAGATCTCTTTCCTTCAAATTCTGCAAATCCTGTATGGAGATAGAAAAGGGAAAAAAGAAAAAGATTTAAAATGTGTTCTCCTGCCATCCTAACCTTTTAGCATCAGTTCTTCATACAAGTGTTTAATCAACAACAATGGGCTTATTTCATAGTGACTAAACAGAAAGTGAAGAGGAACTAAAAAAGCCTCTTGATGAAAGTGAAAGTGGAGAGTGAAAAAGTTGGCTCAAAGCTCAACATTCAGAAAATGAAGATCATGGCATCCGGCCCCATCACTTCATGGGAAATAGATGGGGAAACAATGGAAACAGTGGCTGACTTTATTTTGGGGGGCTCCAAAATCACTGCAGATTGTGACTGCAGCCATGAAATTAAAAGACACTTACTCCTTGGAAGAAAAGTTATGACCAACCGAGATAGCATATTGAAAAGCAGAGACATTACTTTGCCAACAAAGGTCCATCTAGTCAAGGCTATGGTTTTTCCTGTGGTCATGTATGGATGTGAGAGCTGGACTGTGAAGAAGGCTGAGCACCGAAGAATTGATGCTTTTGAACTGTGGTGTTGGAGAAGACTCTTGAGAGTCCCTTGCACTGCAAGGAGACCCAACCAGTCCATTCTGAAGGAGATCAGCCCTGGGATTTCTTTGGAAGGAATGATGCTAAAGCTGAAACTCCAGTACTTTGGCCACCTCATGCGAAGAGTTGACTCATTGGAAAAGACTCTGATGCTGGGAGGGATTGGGGGCAGGAGGAGAAAGGGATGACAGAGGATGAGATGGCTGGATGGTATCACTGACTCGATGGACGTGAGTCTGAGTGAACTCCGTGAGTTGGTGATGGACAGGGAGGCCTGGCGTGCTGCGACTCATGGGGTCCCAAAGAGTCGGACATGACTGAGCAATTGAACTGAACTGAACTGAAACTGTAACAAGGAAAATTAAAAAAAACTTCTCAGGGCTTTTCATTTGTTTTCATTCTATATTTTTTCAAAGCATTTATGCATTTAACCATTTCAACAGGTATTTATTGAGGATTGACTATACATGAGCCATTGTTCTGAGAACAGTGAATTCAGCCATGAGGAAACAGAACCCCTAGAATTCCTCTCCACGGTGGGAGACAGACAATATGGAAAATAAACCTGAGCGCAAGTACTGAGGATGAGAAGGAAAAGGAAGCTGCTCAGGGGGATGGAGAGTGAAGGAGGGAGTCCACACTGGGGTGTGAAGCCTCTGCTCAGAGGGGGCTGTGAGCAGATCTGGGGGGGAGGGGCAGAGGCTCAGGCAGACCTGGAGAGGCTGCTCCTTACAGAGGGAGGGGTGAGTGCAGGGGCCACAGGGAGATGCCCAAGGGGTTCAGGACAAGGAGGCCAGGAGAGCAGAGTAAGAATGAGGGGAGTAAGGGCAGAGACAGAGCAGGAGACTTGTGTCACTGCCAGTAAAGAGGGGAGGGGAAGGGGAGGAGGGACCTGGTCTGAGGTTTTTAAGGAATCACTTCTGTGCTTTGCAATAAACAGACAGTAAGATTGGTTTATTTTTTTGGGCGGGGGGAATGATGAAGGCAGATACAAGGGAGGAGGCTACTAGAATAATTTAGGGAGCAGTGGAAATGGAGAGACAGGGTCACACTCCAGACATACTTGGAAGGTGGAGTCTGTAAAACCTGCTGACAGGACGGGTGTGGGTTGTAAGAGAAGAGGACTGTGATGTTTGGGGTGAGGAAGCGGAAGGACAGGGTCACCATTTATTGAGTTGCAGATGATGATGGAGGCAGATTTAGGACACTTCTCTTGTGGACAAGCAGAAATGACCTCTCAGTGATATCACTGTGCAGCTGGACATGCAAGTGTGAAGGTCTGTGCTAGAGACACAGGTGTGAGAACTGGTGGTCCAGGCTGGTGAAGGACTTGTTTTATCTTAAATTGCCAGTTTTGCTGATCTTGGTCTCCACTTCTGATTTTCAGAGAAGGGATGAAACCTGACCCGAGTCTTCACAGTGATACTTAAGGCAAGTCATAGTGTGACAGACGACGTCTGTATAAGAAATGGGAACAGAAAGAGCAGGCTGGGCAGGAAAACCAAAAGGAAAGAAACAACATGCTGAGGGACACCAAGCAGATCAGTTGGACTAAGTAGATCCTTGCCCTTAGAAGCAGGAAATACTCAAAGTTAAGAAGGATATGAAGTTTTGGCTTGAGGATCTGGGAATCTATCATAAGTTATATTTGAGTATTATTTAAGAAGTAGACAAATCAGTCTATTTTCCCCAGAGTATCTGGGAAAAAATTTTTTTAAATGACAAGAAAATCCCCAAAATGACCAGGTAACAATCAGGTTTAAGTTACACAGTTATTACACGGGAAATCTTTACTTCAAATTACCTATTAAACCCCTCAGGCATCAACCTAAGATACACAGCAGTACCTTTCTGTAGATGACGCCCTCACTTCTGTCTCTACTTTAGAAATTTGAGGAGAAAGAAAACTAGCACACTGGGGTCTCCATGATAAACAAGTCCTCTGATCTTCCTAAGTCTCATTTTCCTCTTCTACATAATGTGCTGCAGAAACCAGAATCACTAAACTCAAGCTGTGAGAATCGAAGGAAGTGTATGAACACCCTCCATAAATGGAAAAAGGACATGAATTGATTATAACTTGCTATTGGTGACTGATGTCTATTTTCTCTTCAAACCAACAGTGGGATCCCATGCATAGTGTGTATCACAACATGCAAAGCACACGACCACAAGGAAAAGATAGAGACTGTCTCCATCATAACCCTCCCTGACAGCCACAAGACATAAAGACACACACAGGTTTCCTGCTCACTCAGAGCTTAACTTGGGTGCATCCAATGAAGGGCAGCAATTGCTCTGTTGTGAAAATTCATCATTATGTCACTTCCTCTCTTTCTGGAGCTCAGAAATTAATACCATCTCTTGCTTTGGTTTTCATGAACAACAGCAAACCATTTTAAGATAGGTTCCAAGCCTTATACATACATACATACATACACATACACACACACACACACACACACACACACACACACACACACACACACCCGAGTTACTTGGCCTCCATTTCACTGATGACAATCCTTGCAAACTGTTCCACTTAGCTTTTATGCTTTGATTTTACATTGTTTTTGTTTCTTTCTCAAAATAGTGACATATCATAACACAAAAATCTTAACCATGCTCTAGAAAAGGCACATAAATCCACTCTTTTAATTAGTACATGAGGGGATAGAAACAGGCTCTCTTCAACTCTGGTGGTAGGACTTCAAGTGTGTTGGTGACTCTGAAATTATTCATGCATGAGCCCCACATGGGCAAAGCATTTCAGAGGATTTGAAGTAAAATCCAAGGCAGGCTAATTTCCTAGTCACCATTTTCTGATTAAATTAGAGGGAAAGGCCTGACTTGAGCATATATTACAATTCCTCCCACTGACAGGAAGGTGTTTTTATTCATGTTATTTTCCTCTAAGTTAAATTTCACCAATTTTCACTGAAGAATAGATACACAGATGAGAGGCAGACTAGGAAACGGTGACACTGGTTTGATGCCATCATCCAGAAGCTCACCCAAGGCCCTTCAGCGATGGTGGAGACTTACAGTAGAAACACTGTTTTGTAGAAAGCTTTCACTTTCATGTCAGGTTCCAAGGATTTGCTAACAAAATAAGCCACTCGTTATATACAAATAAATAATACCAATATTTATCATAGAATTATCTAGCTTATTCAATATACTAATATTAAAAGAAAAGAGAAATAGAAACAGCAGAGGATACATCATCATATTGGGTTCTGACCAACATCCAGATGCAAACAGTGCTGAGAAGTCCCATGACATAGCACATATGGGGTCTCAATTTGTTACAGAATCCAAGCTTGCTCTGCTCGCCACACAGGCCAGAGAGACGAGGAGTTGAGGCCAGGAAGAAGAGAATTTATTTGGGGAGCCCACTGACTGAGAAGATGCCAAGCTAGCACCTCAAAATGACCATCTTATCGGGGTCTGGATGCCAGGTTCTTTTATAGATCAGAGATGGGGAGGTGTGGAAGCAAAGTAAAAAGGCCATTAATCTTGCAAAATCTCCTAGAATGTCAAGACTCAGGCATGGATATGTTAATTTCTTCCTTCCTGCCATCTACAGGTGGTCAGGATTCTGAACAAAGGCACTTTAGTTTAACAGGCAGAGGAGCAGGATTCTCTAAGGTAGGACATTCAGTATGATTATATTAACAAAAGCAACAAAAAAAAACAGTCAACAAAATAGTTTCAACATGGAGTCAGAATTGGCTTCTTCTCTACAATAAGTAGGAGAAGGTAATGGCAACCCACTCCAGTACTCTTGCCTGGAAAATCCCATGGACAGAGGAGCCTGGTAGGCTGCAGTCCATGGGGTCGCTAAGAGTCGGGCCCGACTGAGCAACTTCACTTTCACTTTCATGCATTGGAGAAGGAAATGGCAACCGACTCCAGTATTCTTGCCTGGAGAATCCCAGGGGCAGAGGAGCCTAGTGGGTTGCCGTCTATGGGGGTGCACAGAGTCGGACACGACTTAAGCGACTTAGCAGCAGCAGCTACAATGAACTGGGAAAAGGAGCCAAGTAGCACATCGGCTCTGTGGGTGAGATTTCAAACACTGCAGTTCAGTTGTTGTTGTTCAGTTGCTTAGTCGTATCTCACTCTTTGCGACCCCATAGACACAGCTTATCAGGCTTCCCTCTCCTTCACTATCTCCTGGAGTTTGCTCAAACTCATGTTCATTGAGTCGATGATGCCATCCAACCATCTTATCCTCTGTCACACCTTCTCCTCCTGCCCTCAAATTCTCCCATCAGGGTCTTTTCTAATGAGTCAGCTCTTCACATCAGGTAGCCAAAGTATTGGGGGTTTAGCTTCAGCATCAGTTCTTCCAATGAATATTTAGGGTTGATTTCCTTTCGCATTGACTGGTTTGATCTCCTTGCGGCAGTCCAAGGGACTCTCAAGAGTCTTCTCCAGCATCACAGTTCAAAAGTATCAACTGAACAACAACAAACACCGTGGAGAAGACTGCAGTAATGGTTAATGAGGGCCAGACGTGAGGCCCTGGTAGAAGAATGCTGTACTTCGGACTCAAACAGGGGGTCTGAGTCCCTCTTTTTTCACAGTTTTTTTTTTTTTTCCATTTGAAACTGCCCCTCCTCTCACAGCCTGTTAATATCCTGCCCATCTTTCCAGGCTCAGCCCAAACACACTCTCCCATGAAACCATCCTGGATTTATCTCTCTTCTCGTTGGGTTCCTAAGGCTCTGTTTACATCTCTTGTGAAGGACCCGTCTTGTCCTGCTCCATCATTTATACACATGCAGACAGCTTTTCTCCGCTCCTGGGGGATAAGATCTGTGCACCAAGCACTGTGCTGGACCACAACACTGGTTATCTCTAAGCCTCACAACAAGCTGCACAGGCAGTACTGGCCCCATTTCACAGATGAGGAAACTGAGATTAAGTGAGGTCACGTTACTGGTATGAGGACTGTTACCTGTTAAACAGAAGAGCTGGACTCTGAACCAGCTCATGTCAGTTCAGAGCCTTTTGCTCTTTCACTTCACGCTGCCCAGGTCGTGACTAAAGAGTGTATTTGAAATGAAGACAACACTAAACTAACTCAAGTCATGAAGGCCTCTATACCTAGACATAGAAGGATCAATTAACGTATTATCTTATGATTTTCCAGGCAATCTGAAAAGAAAATATTCAAGTTAGGGGAAGCACACTGACTATAACTGCCTACCCTGGCCAGGCACCACAGTAACTATTTGCATAAGGTCCTGGTAAGGAACATGGAACTAATAAGACACCACCCACTGGAAGAGTTCAGGAAAGGTCAAAAGGAGATGCCACATGTCTGACCACCTCCCAGAATCCTTCTCGCTGGCATCCATCTTGACTGAACAAGGCAGGCACCACTAGGAAGGACTCTGGGTCAGAATGATTGGCTAAAGACAACCCTGAAACTAATCCCGTCACCATAAGACCCAAGACTGCGAGCCACATGGCAAAGCTGTTCTCCTGGGTTCCCTTACCCTTCTGCTCTCCACTCGGGTGCCCTTTCCAGATAAAATGTCTTGCTTTGTCAGCACATGTATCTCCTCGGAAAATTCATTTCTGAGTGTTAGACAAGAGCCCTGTTTTGGGCCTGGAAGGGTTCATGCTGGCAAGAATGTGGGTAAATATGAGATAAGGTACAAGCTTATAGCATCCAAGAGGGATTTGTAAGGTCAAGTGATCTATGTGGGAAAAATATCAAACTAGAATTTATCAGCTTGATACCTTTAACTGTGTAACGCCCAAAGTTTTAAAAGCCTTAAAAATGTTTTTGTAAAAACTTGTTTTTTTAAAAAAAAACAACTTAAAACTCAAAAGTTTTTAAAAATGGTTAAAGATGACATGCAGACAATGTTACATACACTCTTGCTTATGGTAACAGAATATGTTTACTGTTGATTTATGTAATATACTATATGTACAGCACCTATATAAATTATCAGCTCAAATAATGAAAGTTACATATATCAAGAAGATACCTTCTTTCTTACAAGTCACATTTCATGGATGTGACTTTACCAAAAACTGGTTGAGCTTACAATTAGAGGCTAATTTATTTTCAAAATTATTCTAACATTTATAGAGTGCTTGTTATGTCCCTAAGCAATCAGGTGCTTTAAAATCACTATTGCATGTCATTCTCGAAACAACCTTATAAGATTGACAGTATTATTATCTCCATTTTACAAATGAAGAAACAGGCTTGTAAGGTTCAGACAATCAGCCAAAACCACACACCTAGAAAACAGAGAAACTGAGACTCAATCTCTGAGTCTTCTGACTCCTGGGCCTTGGAGTTGACGTCATCAGCCTGAACTGATGTTGCCAATGGGATCACTTCATGTTTTATTAGAAGAATGTTTTCATCTAGATGAACTTAAAACATTTACTTCAATTTGACCTAGTTTAATACATCTAGTTGTTATTGACATTCTAAGAAATGCTGTTTTCCAGTGCTTGTTCCTCTAGGATTTGGGGATGTTAGGAGGAGGGAAGAACCTTGGGGAAAAAAAATCTTGATTATATTTATAGGAATGTATGTGTGGATGGCCACTAAGTGCAGGTGGCTGCGATGACCGGCACACTAAGCGTGGCCAAGAGGAGCCACCCCACATCCAAAGTCAGGGGCAGAAGCCAGGAGGACCCCATGCCCAAAGGGCAGTGGCCAAGAGGAGTTACCCCACGTCCGAGGTCAGGGGCAGCAGCTGAGAGTACCAGACTGCGATGGGCGCAAGGAACAGCCGAGAGGAGCTACCCCACATCCGAGGTCAGGGGCAGTGGCTGGGAGGACCAACCCCACGTCCAAGGAGCCATGGCTTGCATGGGCGCAGGAGAGCCTAGAGGCGCTATTCCACTTTGAAGGTGAGGAAGGGCAGTGGTGAGGAGATATCCCTTGTCCAAGGTAAGGAGCAATAAGGCTGCGCTTTGCTGGAGCAGCCGTGAAGAGTATATCCCACGCCCAAGGTACAAGAAACCCAAGTAAGACGGTAGGTGTTGCAAGAGGGCATCAGACAGCAAACACACTGAAACCATACTCACAGAAAACTAGTCAATCTATCACACTAGGACCACAGCCTTGTCTAACTCAATGAAACTAAAGCCATGCCTGTGGGGCAACCCAAGATGGGAAGGTCACGATGGAGAGATCTGACAGAATGTGGTCCACTGGAGAAGGTAATGGCAAACCACTTCAGTATTCTTGCCTGAGAACCCCATGAACAGTATGAAAAGGCAAAATGATAGGATACTGAAAGAGAAACTCCCCAGGTCAGTAGGTGCCCAATATGCTACTGGAGATCAATGGAGCAATTACTCCAGAAAGAATGAAAGGGATGGAGCCAAAGCAAAAACAATACCCAGATGGGGATGTCACTGGTGATAGAAGAAAGGTCTGATGCTGTAAAGAGCAATATTGCATAGGAATCTGGAATGTCAGGTCCATGAATCAAGGCAAATTGGAAGTGGTCAAACAAGAGATGGCAAGAGTGAAAGTTGACATTCTAGGAATAAGCGAACTGAAATGGACTGGAATGGGTGAATTTACTCAGATGACCATTATATCTACTACTGTGGGCAGGAATCCCTCAGAAGAAATGGAGAGTTAGCCATCATGGTCAACAAAAGAGTCTGAAATGCAGTACGTGGATGCAATCTCAAAAAACAACAGAATGATCTCTGTTCGTTTCCAAGGCAAACCATTCAATATTACAGTAATCCAAGTCTATGACCAACCAGTAACGCTGAAGAAGCTTGAAGTTGAATGGTTCTATGAAGACCTACAAGACCTTTAAGAACTAACACCCAAAAAAGATGTCCTTTTCATTATAGGGGACTGGAATGCAAAAGTAGGAAGTCAAGAAACACCTGGAAGAACAGCAAATTTGGCCATGGAATACAGAATGAAGCAGGACAAAGACTAACTGAGTTTTGCCAAGAAATGCACTGGTCATAACAAACACCCTCTTCCAACAACACAAGAGAAGACTCTACACATGGACATCATCAGATGGTCAACACCAAAATCAGACTGATTATATTCTTTGCAGCCAAAGATGGAGAAGCTCTACACAGTCAGCAAAAAACAAGACCAGGAGCTGACTGTGGCTCAGACCATGAACTCCTTATTGCCAAATTCAGACTTAAATTGATGAAAGTAGGGAAAACCACTAGACCATTCAGGTATGACTTAAATCAAATCCCTTATGATTATACAGTGGAAGTGAGAAATAGATTTAAGGGCCTAGACCTGATAGATAGATGGCCTGATGAACTATAGAATGAGGTTCGTGATACTGTACAGGAGACAGGGATCAAGACCATCCCCATGGAAAAGAATGCAAAAAAGCAAAATGGCTGTCTGCGGAGGCCTTACAATAGCTGTGAAAAGAAGCGAAAGCAAAGAAGAAAAGGAAAGATATAAGCATCTGAATGCAGAGTTCCAAAGAATAGCAAGAAGAGATAAGAAAGCCTTCCTCAGCGATCAGTGCAAAGAAATAGAGGAAAACAACAGAATGGGAAAGACTAGAGATCTCTTCAGGAAAATCAGAGATACCAAAGGAACATTTCATGCCAAGATGGGCTCGATAAAGGATAGAAATGGTATGGACCTAACAGATGCAGAAGATAATAAGAAGAGATGGCAAGAATACACAGAAGAAAACTGTACAAAAAAGATCTTCACGACCCAGATAATCATGATGTTGTAATCACTCACCTAGAAGCCAACATCCTGGAATGCGAAGTCAAGTGGCCTTAGAAGCATCACTATGAACAAAGCTACTGTAGTGATGGAATTCCAGTTGAGCTATTTCAAATCCTGAAAGATGATGCTGTGAAAGTGCTGCACTCAATATGCCAGCAAATTTTGGAAACTCAGCA